>NC_056626.2:171676673-171978513 GCF_002870075.4 Lactuca sativa | reverse complement strand
CGCCGTCTGGTTTGGGGGTGTGACAGCGTTAGCTAGTTCTGACGTTCATCTTGTGGAGAAAGCATAAAGTTGGCCAACAATAAACCAAGGGGGAGATTGTTGGGTTATATTTTTGTGGTTTATGTTGAGCTTATAGTGTTAATTGTTCTTAGGATTAGAATAGTGGTTTATCATGTTTATTATGTTCATGGTTGTAAGGACCGAAATCACTATGGTGATTTTGGTCATGATGGGCTTGGGCCTCTTTGTGGGGTTTGTATTTGGCACGTATATATTTGGTTGTATGCAGCCATTTAGAGTTTAGTTGTTCCATTCTTGAGTTCATGGCTGCTTTAAAATTCTTATGTACCAGAGGATTTATCTAATAGGATTGTGTGCATTTGAAGTTATATTTATGTGTTCTTGAATCATTGCTTGATTAATAATCCACATTCTTTAAGCAATTAAGATTGATATTGTTAAGATTCATTGATTTGGGACTTGTCGTATTGATAAATGTTTCTAAATACACTTTTATAACTCATTTATATTTATACTTTTGATAGAAAAGTATGTATTTATAAAAGCTGGGTCACAAAATAAATTTAATAAAACACTTTTGGTTATAAAATTACTATGTCACAAAACTTGTAGAACTCACCAACAATTTTGTTGGCGTATCTTAATGCATTTATTTTCACGTTTATTATCAGGTTGGAAGGATTTGCATAGAAGACTTTCCATTGTTTTACTACACCTTTGTAAACGTCGGTTGATAGGAGTGTGTCGCGATTCAGGGTAGTTATTTTCAATGTAATTTCTATTTAGGTAATAATATAAGATTACATATTCGTACTTTTGAATGTTTGTTAAACCAGTGTGATCACAGAATATATATCTCGTACCTCAACGTTTTCGCCGGTGGCCGGGGTGTGATAGATTGGTATCATAGCTATTGGCTATAGCAAACTAGTACTTTCTTAGGAAAGCACGACTATAACCTAGGGCTTACTCGCTTAGGTTAGGTATATTCCTTAACCTACAAACATTGGGTTATACATATATATATATATATATATATATATATATATACACACACACACACACACACACATATATATATATATATATAATCTCGAACCCATAAATGCTAATACAACGCAAGGTTTTAGGTCAAACACCTTAGCTAACTTGGTTGTACATGAGTCGAACCACAAACGGACATAGACTGATCATCTATGTTTAATTATGGTTAGATCGATGCACAATAATGCTTGGATTCTGTTGTTGGTACTCTAAACGCTTGGAATTCAAAATATTAGAAGAAAATCACAGTTCAAAAATGCATAAAAACTCTCAAAAAGTTTAGTGAAAACTTTACGAATATTTGGCAAATATTTACCTTAAATGCTCATGAAACTGTAAGTACCATAAATGTAAATCATGTCTGATGTTTATCTTGGAATACTAATTACTCAACTTTGATATCCTATGAATGCATTCGTTACACCTTGTAGGAATACCTTGCAAAATATACAGACCTTCGCGAATCATTTCGAATTCGGTTTATGTATTCAATCAATCTATTTCTTTTTGTTGTGAACTATCCGAATTATGTTTGAACCATACAAGTTCAAAAGAAGGCCACCTACACTCTTATGGACACAACCTTTAACTGGTGGAACTACTATACGAAAGTCATAAGCATTGACTCCGCTGATGCCACGATTTGAGAATAACTAAAGAAGATGCTCATAGAAGTGAGATACATAAATTAGAATGAGCACTAGTTAAAGAAAAGCTTATTATGAAGATGGTGAAACTAACCAAAGGTAATAACTCGAGTCAAAGCAATCATGATCGGAACAAGGAATGAAATCCAAGAGACATCAGTAGTAATTGGTGTGTTCCTCATTAACCACTTGTATGTTGAAGTACTTGTTATTCATATATACATAGAAATCATTATGAGCCCTAAACTTAAACCTATTCTAAGTCATGAACCCGGTAGATTAATTTGAGGAAACCTGTACAGTAAAAACAACATATTAGATGTTAAATATGTGCTCATGAAATTATAATAAATTTCATCCTAACACATACAAAAACATGATTGTCACAACAAGTCGTTATACGACCACCTTTAACTGATAAAGTAACCATGAACAACTGATCTTTACTCATAGACTTTATGTAAATTCTAAGTGGAAGCTTTGATATTATCATATGTATGAATCGAGTACCTCCTCATTTGTGTCTAGATATGTACTACAAGAAAACAGTATGACTAAACCTACCCCACGAGAAAGACATGGTCATTTATGATGACAAGTCACAGAAGAACCTAAATTTTCTTTCCTACCTTATAGATCAAAAGTGAAGGATTAAATCAAATGTGAAGGATTTGATAAAATGTGAAGTAAATAATCAAATGTGAAGGATTTGATCAAATGTGGAAGATTAAGTGAGGATTTCATCCAAAGAAATGAACGCTGGAACTTTAACAGCAAAAGAATTTTTGTTGGCTACAAATAGAGACCCATCAGGGACTTCTCCAAGACAAGCCCAACCGCTAACTATGTTAACACCAAAAGGATACAAAGTCCAACCGGGAAGATAAGCAATAAAATGCATTCTAGAAGTTGGAATGACTAGGGTGTAACGTACCAATCCTACCTTTCTAAAAAGGACATACAACTTGTTTGCATCCTACGACATGTTCATAAAGGATTGGGGTGCATATAGATCGACTGAGACAAGGTTTTGTCTATGCTTTTGGTTGAATGACATAAATGAGAAATTGTTGTCATCATAACTTGTGCGATTTGTTAACATTATGACTAAACTAACGTCGTAGTAGATGTAATAAACAGTTAAGAACGCATCGAACCCCACTGAGTATAGATATTAACTATAACCATCCATTTGAACCCTAAATATCAAACTTGAGAAATTTGACTTGGGACTCTAAGGAATAAAAGCTTTGTGAGTGAAGTTCTGTGAAGAATGGATAAACAAGTCAAGCTTAGGGATGACATGACACGATACTTTATGAACCAATTATGTATGCCTAAGTGCAGTGAACACAAGAGCATCTTGAGAAAAGCTCATAAATTAAAGTGTCCTATCCCTCTAGACTTTGAACAGATGTACTTAGAATCAAAGAAAATGGAAATGGTGAACATGCATGAAAACAAAATTAGCCATTTTAGTAGAAAAATAACAAACCTATAACAAAGGCATAACATCATAAACACTCGGGATTAAGGTAATGATGAAATAAATACCCGAGTAAAAGCGGGAACCAACGTCAATGGAATTTATACCAAAGCTTGTAACAGCCCGGAATCTCAGGTATTATTAAAAATTATGTTTTTGGGGTGATTTAAGAGGGGACTCGGCGAGTTGGGGCCTAGACTCGCCGAGTAGGATCGCGGACTTGGTCGCGGGTCCGCGACTGGACTCGACGAGTCCAGATATGGACTCGGCGAGTCGACGCTGTTCAGCAGAAACCCTAACCGTTCAGTTTGGATCGTATTTAACGCCTCTTAGGCCGTCATTTTCAGTCTTTTGGTCAATTGAGAGGAACCCTAATCGCTGTGGACGCCTAGAGCAAGGGAGAAAGCTTTGGAACTTGGAAGAATTGGTTAGGCAAGAAGAAGAGGGATTTGGCTAAAGGAATAGCAAGGAGAATTGAGTCCTGAGATTTGGGGGACACAGAGAGTGCGTTTTCAGGTAATACTCGGACCAAATCTGTTATTTTGATGTATTTATGAAATTAGGGTTTATAGAACCCATTTAGTGATTTGATGAAGAAATGCCTTGTTATCCCACGATTATAGTCTTGTATTAGGACCTTTAGAGGTCCAGAAGGTCCCATGCATGTGTACTTCGGGACGAGACCTATCCCAGGAAGCAGTTACTCGTCTGCATGGCATGGACTCGCCGAGTTGTTCTTCAGACTCGGCGAGTAGCTTGAAGATTTGTTGGGACTCGCCGAGTTGTTCATCTGACTCGGCGAGTGGAGTCGGGGTGGCCCCGCGATTCTTCCACGAGGACCTCGTCGAGTCAAGAGGTATACTCGACGAGTAGAAAGGGAATATTCAGGAATCTGTGAGGACGACTAGACTCGCCGAGTCGCCATGGTACTCGCCGAGTCCAGTCGAGTTGACCGTTGACCGTTGACCAGAGTTGACCTAAGTCTGACTTCTTAGGGATAGTCACACTTAGATGATATGAGTGTTAATGAGTTATGTAATGTTATAGGAGGGTTGTAGCTCGTTGGTTTGTGCGAGAGTGATTTCAGGAGTTGCTAGCTTTCAGCACTTACGAGGTGAGTCTTCTCACTATACTGTACCCGGAAGGGTTTGACTGTGTGACCGGAAGGTCGAATATGTTATGTGATATGTATGCTATATATGGTAAGTTAAGTGTTATATGGATATGTATGCTATATGTGGTGAGTTAAGTGTTATATGTGCTATGTATGATATGTGGGCCGGAAGGCAATATGTTATGGGCCGGAAGGCGATTATGTTATGGGCCGGAAGGCGTTGTATTGAGGACCAGAAGGTCAGGGCCTGGAAAGGCGTATGTGTGTAAGTGTATATTGGGGAACTCACTAAGCATTTATGCTTACAGTTGTTGTGCATGTATTTCAGGTACTAGCGAGGACCGTGGGAAGGCGCCGGCATGATCGATACACACTGAAGATGGTTTTTATGATCTTGGGATTTGGATAATTGTATTGATAGAATAATTAACTAATTATACCTTGTTTTTAATGGAAATAATTGTGTTTTAAAAATGAAAAATTTGTTTGAAAAATTTGAGTTGTTACAATTGGTATCAGAGCCTTGGTTTGAGGGATTCGGGTGCACCTTCGGGGGGGGGGGGGGGGGGGGTAACTGAACTCAAACCGAGGATTTGAGGAAACTTTACAAATAAAGGCATAAACTTTTGTAAATGGTTTTGTGGTAAGCAAGAAAGAAGCAGTGTGTACGATCAGTCAGCGCCCGAGCGGTAAAGATCCCCAAAATACCTTACAATATATATGATATGAATTGTTATGCATGCTAGAAGACTAGGTATTCATGATAGGACTAGAGTGGCCTGATTTGTGATGCCTTAGTCTAGGGAAGTTGCTTACATGAGATGCTTTGCTAGTATGCGGGTAGATAGAGCGTATCAGAAGTAGAGTACTCACTATCCGAGGTTTGGGGAGGAGGACTTGGGATGAACACTGATGCGGTGTGGTCGGTAGTATTGGGCCCGTACTACCGAGGACACCGGGTCAGTGGGAGGCCCAAGTAAGAATCCCTGGATACCGGGGACGGGGTAGGGTCGCGTTATCGAGTGCAATTACACTTGATAAAATCTCTGATAGTTTTATGTTGTATTTCAGAGATATCATGGTTAGACCGCGGCACGGGGCGAGTACGAGCGGTGTGAGTGACGAGGATATTCGTCAGATGATCCACGAGGAGGTGGCGGCGGCGATCCGGGCCGAGATCCCGGAGATGTTTGGGTCTATCAAGACCACTCTGATGGAGACGTTCGACGAGCGGTACGCCGCATTGACTGAGGCTGCAACCGCTGCAGCTACCGCAGCTGTGGCCGCTGCTAGGCCACAGGGGGGTGATTCATTGCTGTTCCGAGAGTTCAGCAACACGAAGCCGCCGGAGTTCGATGGGACGCAGGATCCGATTGCTGCGATGAGGTGGATCGCAGATATAGAGGGGTGCTTCTACACTTGTTCATGCCCGGAGCACCTGAGGGTACGGTTCGCTTTGAACCAGCTCCGTCTGGGAGCCAAGGACTGGTGGAAGTTCGTGACGGCGAACTTCACTTTAGCAGAGACTGCGGCAGTGACATGGGAGGGGTTCACTACCATGTTCAGGGATGAGTACGTTCCCCCGGTGGAGCGGGAACGATTGGTTCAGGAGTTCTTAACCCTCAAGCAGGGTACTGATTCGGTGGCGGCGATCACGCGGAAGTTCCATGAGAGGGCGATGTTTTGCCCCGAGCTAGTGGCCACAGAGCAGGCTCGGATGAGCCGGTACTTGGGTGTTCTAAGGAGGGAGATCCGGGAGTTTGTGTCAAACTCCACTTACCATACTTTTACTGAGCTTCAGGCGAATGCCAGGAAGCGTGAGATCGAGTTAGAGACTCAGGCCAGGGAGGAGGCCGAGTCTCAGCAGGCAGACCGGCGACCGGCTCAGTCTCAGCCGGCAGCCAAGCGGATCAAGTCCGCCGATTCGAGGACGGGAGGTTCGAAGAACCGCACTTGCGTAAAGTGCGGTAAGGGTCACGATGGGGCGTGTCGAGCCGGTGCTTGCTACAAGTGTGGCAAGGAGGGACACATTGCTAGGGAGTGTCCCAAGGGATTTATGGTTTGCTTTCATTGCAACCAGACCGGCCATCGGAAGGCCGAGTGCCCTCAGCTTCGTCAGGGATCTGCACCTGTTGCCAGGACTACTGAGACTCGACCGGTGAAGGTCGAGGCCCTGAGGGCTCGTGGGAGAGCCTTTCAGCTGACTGCGGAGGAGGTCCGCGCTGCGCCCGATGTTGTGGCAGGTATGTTGTAATTCATGTATTTATTTTAAATGTCGACATGTTATGCTTATGTTATTATGCGCGTAGGTACTTTCCTTGTGAACTCTGTGCCTGCCTTAGTGTTATTTGACTCGGGTGCGAGTAGGTCCTTTGTGTCCTTGGCCTTTAGTCAGCATCTCGGCGTTAGTCGTGAGTCGTTGAGTCGACCTTTGAGAGTTTCTATAGCTGACGAGAAGGTGATTTGTGCTACGGAGGTTCTTCGGGGATGTGTACTAGAGATCTTCGGGGTTGAATTCCCGATTGAACTGATTCCTATTGCGATGGGAGATGTCTGTGTCATCGTGGGCATGGACTGGCTGAGCCGGTTCGGCGCTGTCATCGACTGTGAGCGTCAGTTAGTGACTTTACGAGACCCTAGAGGGGGAGTTCTTTCGGTGTACGGCGAGGGTACCCGTTCGGGATCAGCTTTTTGTTCGGCCGCTAGGGCGAGGCAGTGTCTACGGCAGGGCTGTAAAGGTTTTGTGGCATATGTGATGGATACGCGGGAGGTTCCCGAGAAACCGAAGTCAGTTGAGGAAGTTCCGGTGGTGCGCGAATTTTCAGATGTCTTTCCCGAGGAGTTGCCGGGAGTACCGCCTGTGAGGCAAGTAGAGTTTAATATCGATCTGGTTCCGGGGGCAGCACCTATTGCTAAAGTGCCCTATCGTCTTGCACCTCCAGAGATGCAAGAGTTGTCCTCGCAACTCCAGGAGTTGCTGGGGAAGGGATTCATTCGGCCGAGCAGCTCGCCATGGGGAGCACCTATTCTGTTCGTCAAGAAGAAGGATGGTTCACACCGGATGTGCATTGATTACCGGGAGTTGAACAAGCTAACGGTCAAGAACCGTTACCCGTTGCCGAGGATCGATGATTTATTCGATCAGCTGCAGGGAGCGTCTTGGTTTTCCAAGATCGATCTGAGGTCAGGTTACCATCAGGTGAGAGTACGGGATGAAGACGTCCAGAAGACAGCGTTTAGGACGCGATATGGGCATTATGAGTTTGTGGTGATGCCTTTTGGACTCACCAATGCCCCGGCTGTGTTCATGGATCTCATGAACAGGGTATGCAGGACGATGTTGGATCGGTCAGTGATCGTATTTATCGACGACATTCTGGTGTATTCGAGATCTAGAGAGCAGCATGAGGAGCATTTGAGGGAGGTCCTTGAGGTATTGAGGTCGGAGAAGCTTTATGCAAAGTTCTCCAAATGTGACTTCTGGTTGCGGGAGGTCCAGTTTCTAGGACATGTGGTTAATCAGAAAGGGATATTAGTCGATCCGGCCAAGGTTGAGGCGGTGATGAGTTGGGAGGTGCCGAAGTCACCCTCTGAGATCAGGAGTTTCCTTGGGTTGGCAGGGTATTATCGGAGATTTATCAAGGATTTCTCCAAGATCGCAGTGCCACTCACCAGATTGACCCGGAAGGGTGTTACATTCTCATGGGGGCCCGAGCAGCAGACCTCCTTTGAGACACTTCGCCAGAGATTGTGCGAAGCCCCGGTATTAGCTCTCCCAGAAGGGATGGAAGATTTCGAGGTATATTGCGACGCATCGATTTCGGGATTGGGTGCAGTGTTGATGCAGAGGGGTCATGTGATAGCTTATGCGTCGAGGCAGCTGAAGCCTCATGAGGCGAGATATCCCACGCATGATTTAGAGTTGGGGGCAGTAGTGTTCGCTCTCAAGATTTGGCGTCACTACTTGTATGGGGTTCGATGTACGATATACACGGACCATAAGAGTTTGAAGTATTTGATGGATCAACCCAACCTAAATATGCGTCAGAGGAGGTGGTTGGATGTGGTCAAGGATTATGATTGTGAGATCCTGTACCACCCAGGCAAGGCTAATGTGGTAGCCGATGCATTGAGCCGCAGGGCGGAGAGCACTCCATTGCGAGATGTATGCTTGAGACTGACCGTGATGACTCCTGTATTGGATGATATTCGTAGGGCCCAGGCAGAGGCTGTGCGACCCGAAATGCAGAAGAAAGAGCGGGTTGTGGGGTTAATCTCAGAGCTTGTCAAGGATAGTCGAGGCCTTATGACGTTTCAGGGCTGGATTTGGGTGCCGTTTGTGGGCAGTACGCGTATTACGTTGATGGAAGAGGCTCATAAATCGAAATTCTCGATTCATCCCGGTGCTACGAAGATGTATTTGGATTTAAGGAAGGAATATTGGTGGCCCTGTATGAAGAGGGACGTGGCATGGTTCATTGAGAGGTGCTTGACCTGCCGTAGGGTTAAGGCCGAGCACCAGAGACCGCATGGCAAGTTACAGCCATTGGAGATCCCCGAGTGGAAGTGGGAACAGATTACTATGGATTTTATCACCAAATTGCCGAGGACTGCTAGGGGAGTTGACGCAATTTGGGTGATCGTGGATAGGTTGACAAAGAGTGCACACTTCCTTGCCATCAGTGAGAGTTCTTCGGCGGAGAAATTGGCGGAGATATACGTTAGAGAGGTGGTGTCTCGGCACGGGGTGCCGATCTCGATTGTGTCAGACCGTGATGTGCGCTTTACTTCCAGATTCTGGAAGAAATTCCATGAGGAGCTGGGTACTAAATTGCATTTTAGTACCGCATACCATCCCCAGACAGACGGTCAGAGCGAACGGACAATTCAGACGCTGGAAGACATGCTCCGAGCGTGTGTGTTAGACTTCGGGGGTAGTTGGGATGCGTACTTGCCATTGGCAGAGTTCTCCTACAACAACAGCCATCATTCGAGCATTGGTATGCCACCTTTCGAGCTGTTGTATGGTAGGAGGTGTCGGACCCCCATTTGCTGGGGAGAGGTGGGACAGAGAGTGATGGGCAGCACGGAGATCGTGCTCCAGACGACAGAGCAGATTCAGCGAGTGAGACAAAGGCTGTTGACTGCCCAGAGCCGACAGAAGAGTTATGCAGACAGGCGCCGATCCGAGCTTGAATTTCAGGTCGGCGACTTCGTTCTCCTGAAGGTCTCTCCTTGGAAAGGAGTGATTCGGTTCAGGAAGAGAGGCAAGTTGGGGCCCCGGTATATTGGGCCATTTCGTGTGATTGCAAGGATAGGTCGGGTAGCTTACCGGTTGGAGTTGCCAGCGGACTTGGGTCAAATCCATGACACTTTTCATGTGTCGCAGTTGAGGAAGTGCATAGCCGATGAGTCGGCAGTGGTTCCATTGGAGGATATTCAGGTAGACGCGAGCCTGAATTACGCGGAGAGACCAGTGGCTATCAGGGATCGGAAGATCAAGGTTCTGAGAAACAAGGAAGTACCTCTGGTGTTGGTTCAATGGCAACACCGTAAGGGATCAGAAATGACTTGGGAACCGGAGCGCGAAATGCGGGAGCAGCATCCGGAACTATTTGCAGAGTGAGACTTCGAGGGCGAAGTCTAAACCAAGTGGGGGAGAATTGTAACAGCCCGGAATCTCAGGTATTATTAAAAATTATGTTTTTGGGGTGATTTAAGATGGGACTCGGCGAGTTGGGGCCTAGACTCGCTGAGTAGGATCGCGGACTTGGTCGCGGGTCCGCGACTGGACTCGACGAGTCCAGATATGGACTCGGCGAGTCGACGCTGTTCAGCAGAAACCCTAACCGTTCAGTTTGGATCGTATTTAACGCCTCTTAGGCCGTCATTTTCAGTCTTTTGGTCAATTGAGAGGAACCCTAATCGCTGTGGACGCCTAGAGCAAGGGAGAAAGCTTTGGAACTTGGAAGAATTGGTTAGGCAAGAAGAAGAGGGATTTGGCTAAAGGAATAGCAAGGAGAATTGAGTCCTGAGATTTGGGGGACACAGAGAGTGCGTTTTCAGGTAATACTCGGACCAAATCTGTTATTTTGATGTATTTATGAAATTAGGGTTTATAGAACCCATTTAGTGATTTGATGAAGAAATGCCTTGTTATCCCACGATTATAGTCTTGTATTAGGACCTTTAGAGGTCCAGAAGGTCCCATGCATGTGTACTTCGGGACGAGACCTATCCCAGGAAGCAGTTACTCGTCTGCATGGCATGGACTCGCCGAGTTGTTCTTCAGACTCGGCGAGTAGCTTGAAGATTTGCTGGGACTCGCCGAGTTGTTCATCTGACTCGGCGAGTGGAGTCGGGGTGGCCCCGCGATTCTTCCACGAGGACCTCGTCGAGTCAAGAGGTATACTCGACGAGTAGAAAGGGAATATTCAGGAATCTGTGAGGACGACAAGACTCGCCGAGTCGCCATGGTACTCGCCGAGTCCAGTCGAGTTGACCGTTGACCGTTGACCAGAGTTGACCTAAGTCTGACTTCTTAGGGATAGTCACACTTAGATGATATGAGTGTTAATGAGTTATGTAATGTTATAGGAGGGTTGTAGCTCGTTGGTTTGTGCGAGAGTGATTTCAGGAGTTGCTAGCTTTCAGCACTTACGAGGTGAGTCTTCTCACTATACTGTACCCGGAAGGGTTTGACTGTGTGACCGGAAGGTCGAATATGTTATGTGATATGTATGCTATATATGGTAAGTTAAGTGTTATATGGATATGTATGCTATATGTGGTGAGTTAAGTGTTATATGTGCTATGTATGATATGTGGGCCGGAAGGCAATATGTTATGGGCCGGAAGGCGATTATGTTATGGGCCGGAAGGCGTTGTATTGAGGACCAGAAGGTCAGGGCCTGGAAAGGCGTATGTGTGTAAGTGTATATTGGGGAACTCACTAAGCATTTATGCTTACAGTTGTTGTGCATGTATTTCAGGTACTAGCGAGGACCGTGGGAAGGCGCCGGCATGATCGATACACACTGAAGATGGTTTTTATGATCTTGGGATTTGGATAATTGTATTGACAGAATAATTAACTAATTATACCTTGTTTTTAATGGAAATAATTGTGTTTTAAAAATGAAAAATTTGTTTGAAAAATTTGAGTTGTTACAAAGCTGCCCAAGAAACCTAATGGTTTTGATTCTATTCAGATAGTGGTCCACACACTGACTAAATCCGCCCACTTCCTGCTAATCTCAGAACAGACGAAATGGAAAAGCCCAGGACTTGGCAAAGAAATCGTCAGACTGCACGAGGTGCCAATCTCTATCATCTGTCACTAAGATAGTAGATTTATCCACCAATTTTGACAATTATTGAAATCCTTGAGTATGCGCTTAGGTGTAAGGATAACTACTCATGCCCAATCATCGGAACGAAAGAACCATCTCGACATGAGTAATATGCTCTAAACATGTATGATGGACTCAAATATTTCGTAAGGCGTTAATACTCGATATGCTAAGCAACGACTGAAAATGTGAAACTCAACAAAGAACATACAGGTGAGGCATTGCATTTTGATCCAAGAATCACTCATGAGATCATAGAAAAGATTATGTGAACCTGAGAATAATTACAAACTGTACACAAACAACAAGAGAATTATGTCAACAAAACAAATGTAACTCTTGAATTCCATGTCAGAGACTGTGTAACTTTAAAATCGTTCCCCTATAGAGGAATGATTCGGCTTAGAGAACGAGTCAATTTAAACTGAGATTCGAAGGACCTTTGAAATTCATCATAAAACTTGGTCCTGATATTTATGTCAAGTTATCTTGAGAACTAAACATTGTGCACATAAATTTTTTTCGTAAGCCAAATATATAGGAGTGTTGGTCCGAGGACAAACTTGTTATCTCTGTTTCAATGAAGTGAGCTAGGAAACCGTGCTAAGGTTTCATAATTGGGAAAGTATGCATAATATAATTTTATATAAGATTTGATAACCTTAAAAGTCGTGATCCAATCTTATTCCCAATTCCTTTCTTGTTTTGGGGATTAGAATAGAGCTATATAATCGACTGAGTACCCAATCTTGAGTTATGAGACTTAAAACGACTACAGAATGATCATGTGTGGATCAAGCGAAAAGAAAATTCCACCAATTGTTTTATTATATGTTATCTACACATTGAATTTGGGGACGAAATTCCTTTCAACGAAGGGATAATGTAATAATAGGTAAAAATTGGTCAGAGTTCTATGGTCAAACCACTGCGAACTGCTATGAATTACTAAGCAATTGTATGTAATTTTATGTTTATAAAAAAATTATATTCATAATTACTTTCAGAACATCTCAAACTGTTCAGCCCATTTATCGTTGAAGATCGAATCGAAAACCAGCAAAAATTATTTCTATTTGTGACATTAAAAATAAATTTTAAGTATATTAGAGATATATGGATAAGAAATTGGAATGGTTAGCGTTCTCCTAATTCTGTTGATATAAAGAACGTCCAAAATGGATATCATATGAGAAAGTTACGCCTCTTTCAAGTTATAAAAATCAATATTTATCTGATTTCCCTGAAACGAACGGTGCACTGCATCGTTTGGGATAGCTACAAACCTCGTAATTCACTTTTGAGCACGTTTTTGAACTCAGATTATGGTATTTTTTATTTCACTTTTATTACATTTTTAAGCTCGACCAAAAATCATATTGTTAAAGTTTGTCGAATCCAAAACAATTACTCACGGAACTTTAAAGGCTGATTCATAGAGTTTGCTATATCATAATTGAATTTTGTCTACGATTCTGGAATCACAACGACCTAGAAAACAAGAAGAAATTTTCAAAAAAAAATTCGTGAGACGATATGATGTCACGAGAATCGAGAAATGGAGTAACATCATCTAAAGAATTATACATATGTTTTATGTCAAAATATCTTATAGAAAGTCAACTCCTGGCTTTTAATAATGTAGAAAAAGCTTATATGAGAAGTTGCATTTTTTTTCTTTCTTGCATTGCATCTCATACCCTCTCTCTCTCTCTCTCTCTCTCTCTCGTTTTCTTCCTCTCCATCCAAAGAGGAGGTTGTCGACCACCTTGGCTGTCCTCCACCTCCACCTCCTCTCCTTGGTGTAGCATCACTCCAAACACCCCCCTCAATTTGTTGTTTCTCCTTTTCTTCATTCTGATAGCAGCCGCCCATGAAAAATGAGCCATGAAGGGCTCGCCAGAGATACTTACTGCCACCCTTTACTTACCATTTTCATCTTCCCAAACCACCACCTGAATCACCTCCTTCCACCTTTCCTTCCCTCTTTCTTCTGTGAGTACAAGAATCAATGTGCATGGACAAGGTTTGAAAACTCAAACCTTGAGTTAATATTAAAGATCAGTGTCTACTCTTAATTGATGTTCCAGTCAAGTCTGGTAATACCAGTCGAGACTTGAAGTAAAGATTCAATAAAGTACACAAGTATTAAGTGAAGAAACTATGAGTATAATCAATGTAAAGACGATAAATGAACAAGAAGAATGTTGTGAAGGGTTTTGAATTGAGATAAAAGAGAGTTAAGAGGAATATTTACTATCTTTTGAGGAACAAGTGGTGTCATTCTTGTCATTAGAATCACTCCTTGTATAGGAAAACGAGGTACATCGTACAAACAACAAAACGTTCGTAGGACTAGATAATAAATAGCTTCTGATAACTGATTATCCAACTGATACAAAAGGCTAAGTCCTATGAAACGTTATGTCACATAAAAGACAAGAAATAATAAATGCGTAAACAAACTATCAATATATCATCTTTGCTTCATCTCGAAATGGTCTTCACTTCGTACTTTGTCTCTACTTTGGAACTTGTTGACTTCGGATCTGCAATACTTATGATTTCTAGAGGTTCACTTTCAGGTTCCATCAATCTCCCCTATGTGAACTTAGAAATCTAGTAAGCTAGTTGGCTTCTTCTTGAATAAACACATAGGCTCTGTACAACCAATCTTGGACTTTAAGATACCATTGAAGTTGACTTATAAACTTGGACTTTACATGTTTTGTTGTATCTGACTTAGCTGCATTTTGATGAACTTTTGAAGAGCTTTTGAGGGGACAAGATGCTTAAAGCCCAGAAGTTCTTGACCCTGGTGAGGGGACAAGATTCTTTCGTGAGGAGTACGTTCCCCTGGTGGAAAGGGAGCATTTGGCCCAGGAGTTCTTGACTCTCAAGCAGGGTACTGAGTCTGTTACTGTGATCACCAGGATGTTTGATGAGAGGGCGATGCTTTGCCCTAAGCATGTGTCTTCCGAGCAGGCACGAATGAGTCGATATTTGAGTATTTTGAGGAGATATATCCGCGAGTTCGTGGCGAACTCGATGTACCGGACATTTGGCGAGCTTCAGGCAAATGCCCGGAAGAGGGAGATTGAGCTAGAGACTCGGTCCAGGGAGGAGGCGGAGTCTCAGGCGAGGGATCGGCGACCGGCATAGTCCCAGCCGGCTGCCAAGCAGGCTAAGCCCACTAATTCGAGATCAGGGAACCAGAAGGGCCGCACTTGTGGCAAGAGTAACAAGATTCTTGAGGGGGTGTGCAGAGCAGGGTCTTGCTACAAGTGTGGCAAGGAGGGGCACATGGCCAAGGATTACCCTAAGGGGTTTGCAGTTTGTTTTCACTGGAACCAGACCGGACACCGAAAGGCCGAGTGTCCGCAGTTATGAGGGTCAGCTCAGGGAGCTTCTTAGGGATCTGTCCCCGCTGCTGTTTGAGCGACGGAGAGTCGGCCGGTGAAGGCCGAGGCGACGAAGGCTCGCGGGAGAGCCTTCCAGTTGACATCGGAGGAGGTCCGCGCAACACCCGATTTCGTGGCTGGTATGTATTCTTTACTCTGTTTATTTTGAGATTATGGTGTTATGCTTATGTTGTGATATGCGTAGGTACATTTCTTGTGTGTTCTGTACCTGCTTTGGTGTTATTTGACTCGGTTGCGAGTCGGTCTTTTGTGTCGTTAGCCTTTAGTCAACATATCAGTATTCGTCGTGAGGCGTTGAGTCGACCTTTTCGAGTTTCCATAGCTGACAAGAGAGTAGTGTATGCCACTAATGTGATTCGAGGATGTATACTCGAGATCTTCGACGTTGAGTATCCGATTGATTTGGTCCCGATTGCCATGGGAGATGTCTGTGTCATCGTGGGCATGGAAGGTTGAGCAGATTTGGAGCGGTTATCGACTGCGAGCGACAGCTGGTGACCATATGAGAGCCTAATAGGGGAGTCCTTACGGTTTATGGCGAGGGTACTCGTTTTGGGATGGCATTTTGTTCAGCCGCGAGAGCGAGGCAGAGTCTACAACAGGGCTGTAGTGGGTATGTGGCTTATGTGGTGGATACGAGGGTAGGTGCAGAGAGACCGAGGTCGGTCGATGAGGTCCCGATAGTGCGTGAGTTCCCGGATGTTTTCCCTGAGGAGTTGTCGGGTGTGCCTCCTGAGAGGCAAGTGGAGTTCCATATCGATTTGGTTCCCGGGGCAGCGCCTATCGCCAAGGCGCCCTATCTCCTTGCACCTCCAGAGATACAGGAGTTATCCTCGCAGCTTTAGGAGCTGCTAGGAAAGGGGTTTATAAGGCCGAGTAGCTCGTCGTGGGGAGCGCTGATCCTTTTTTTCAAGAAAAAGGATGGTTCATACCGGATTTGCATTGATTACCAGGAGTTGAACAAGCTGACGGTCAAGAACCGTTACCCCTTACCGAGGATTGACAATTTGTTCGATCAGTTGCAGGGAGCGTCTTGGTTCTCCAAGATTGATTTGAGGTCTGGATATCATTAGATGAGGTTGCGTGATGAGGATATCCAGAAGACAGCGTTCAGGACTCGTTACGGGCATTACGAGTTCGTGGTGATGCCTTTCGGGCTCACCAATGCACCGGCGGCGTTCATGGATCTCATGAACAGGGTGTGCAGGCTGATGTTGGATCGTTCGGTGATCGTGTTCATTGATGATATATTGGTGTATTCGAGTTTCCAGAGAGCAGCATGGGGAGCATTTGAGGAAGATCCTCGGAGTTCTGAGATCGGAGAGGTTTTACGCCAAATTCTCCAAGTGCGATTTCTGGTTACGGGAAGTCTAGTTTCTAGGACACCTTGTCAACCAGAATGGGATATTGGTCGATCCGGCCAAGATTGAGGCAGTGATAAGTTGGGAGGTGTCGAGACCCCCTTCGGAGATCAGTAGTTTCCTAGGGTTGGCCGGATATTATCGGAGATTCATCCAGGATTTCTCCAGGATTGTTGTTCCTCTCACCCGGCTGACCCAAAAGGGCGTGGCTTTTAGTTGGGGCCTGGAGCAGTAGGCCTCATTCAAGACACTTCACCGGAGATTCTGCGAAGCCCCAGTGTTCGCCCTTCCGGAGGGAATGGAGGACTTTGTGGTATATTGTGACGTCTCGATACCGGGACTGGGTGCAGTGCTGATGCAGAGAGGGCATGTGATAGCATACGTATCGAGGTAGATGAAGCCTCATGACACGAGGTATCCTACTCACGATCTGGAGTTGGGGGCTGTGGTGTTCACCCTCACGATCTGGCATAACTATTTGTAAGGGGTTGGTTGTACCATATACACAGACCACAAGAGCTTGAAGTATTTGATGGATCAGCCCAACCTGAACATGCATCAGAGGAGATGGTTGGACATGGTAAAGGATTATGAGTGTGAGATCCTGTACCACCCGGGCAAGGCTAACGCGGTAGCCGATGCCTTCAGTCGTAGGGCAAAGAGTGCCCCTTTGCGAGATGTTTGTATGAGGTTGACAGTGATGACTCTGGTGTTGGAAACCATTCGGGAGGCCCAGGTGGAGGGCATGAGACCGGAGAACCACAAGCGAGAGCGGGTGATTGGTCAGAGATCTGAGTTCATTGCCAATAGCTGGAGGCTTATGACCTTTTAGGTCCGGATTTGGGTTCCATTTGAGGGTGGGGCACGTGCCATTATGATGGAGGAGGCGCACAGGCCGAGGTTTTCGATCCATACCGGCGCCACTAAGATGTATTTGGACCCGAAAAGAGATTATTGGTGGCCCTGTATGAACAGGGATGTGGCGTGGTTTGTAGAGAGGTGCTTGAACTGTCGTAGGGTTAAGACCAAGTACCAGTGTCCACATGGCAAGTTGCAGCCGCTTGAGGTTCCCCAGTGGAAGTGGGAACAAATTTCGATGGATTTTATCACCAAATTGCCGAGGACTGCGAGAGGCGTCGATGCAATTTGGGTGATCGTCGACCGGCTGACAAACAACGCTCATTTTCTTGCTATCAGTGAGAGCTCTTCCGCGGAGAAGCTGGCGGGGGTGTATGTGAGGGACGTTGTATCATGGCATGGTGTGCCGATCTCGATTGTGTAAGATCGAGATGTGCGTTTCATTTCCAGGTTCTGGAAGAAGTTCCATGAGGAGTTGGGTACTAGGCTGCATTTTAGTACCGCTTACCACCCACAAACGGACAGACGGAGTGAGCGGACGGTTCAAACGCTCAAGGATATGCTTTCGGAATGTGTGTTGGACTTCGGAGGGAGTTGGGACATGTATCTGCCTTTGGCTGAGTTTTCCTATAACAACAGCCACCATTCGAGCATTGGTACGCCTCCCTTTGAGTTATTGTATGGGAGGAGGTGTTGGACTCCCATTTATTGGGGAGAGGTAGGGCAGCGAGTGATGGGCAACACTGAGATAGTGCTTCAGACGACAGAGCAGATACAGTAGGTTTGACAGAGATTGCTGACGGCCCAGAGTCACTAGAAGAGTTACGCGGACAGGCATCGATCCGAGCTCGATTTTCAGGTTAGAGATTTTGTACTCCTGAAAGTGTCTCCTTTGAAAGGAGTGATCCGATTCAGGAAAAGAGGCAAGTTGGCCCCCCGCTACATTGGACCGTTCAGGGTGATCATGAGGGTGGGCAGGGTAGCATATCGATTGGAGCTACCTGCGGAGTTGAGCCAGATTCATGATACCTTCCACTTGTCTCAGCTGAGGAAGTGTATAGCCGACGAGTCGGCAATGGTGCCATTGGAGGATATCCAGGTGGATGCGGGTCTGAATTATGTTGAGAGGCCGATCGCGATCTTGGACCGGAAGCTCAAGGTTCTGAGGAACAAGGAGGTGCCACTGGTTCAGGTCCAGTGGCAGCATCAAAAGGGGTCCGAGCTGACTTGGGAGCCGGAGTCAGAAATGCGGAAGCAGCATCCGGAGTTGTTTTCGGCATGACACTTCGAGGGCGAAGTTTGGTTCTAGTGAATGAGAATTGTAACATCCCGAAATTCAGGTAAAGCTATTTAACCCTTCCATTTTGTCAACTTGTCAAGATTGGTCCCTTGAGAGAGTTCTTGTAGCAAATGAGTACGCTGGGCGTACTGGGGAGTACGCTGCGCATACTCATGCGCTTATTTTGGACGCGGACTCGCCTGGCTACGCTGGGCGTACCCAGGGTTACGTTGGGCGTAACGGGTCCAAATGCAAACCCTAAATGTTTGGCTTGTGCACTATTTAAAGGATGCTAAGGCTCATTTCTCAGCCTCCATATCAGAGAGTGAAACCCTAAGAGAGAGCCTTCCATCGTTTTTATCTTGAGTGTGTGTGTGTGTTTTGGAGCTATAAGTGTCTTGGTGTGTTAGTGAAGAAGAAGGAGAAGCGCTTGTTGAGGCTAGGGCTTGAAGTGCGTGTTTGGATCTGAGATCTACAGAGAAAGGAGCTTCATCTAGAGGTATAAAGTTCAAAAATTTCCTCTTTATTTGGTTTGATGATTGCATGGACCATTTTTAGGGTTAAAAGTCCCAAAGGTGGAGACTTTATGAGTGTAATGTACTCCGTGGACCTAGATCTGTCCCATTTCAGTGAGATTTGTGTTATAGATCCATAAAGTTTCCATCTTGGTCGTTGTTATGAGGTCATGCTTGAGTTATGAGCTTTCTAGAGTTGGGAAATGAAATGTTATGGGAGTTAGTGACTTGTCCAGCCATGCAAAGGCTTAAAGTCACCAACTTTATGGATTAAGAGGCTTAGAAATGGTCAGATCTAGAAGTTGGATGTGGGTCTTAACTGTTTAAGACCTCAAGAGCTTAGAGTCTGAAACTGTGAGTTACGTGGGGCGTAATCCTAGTACGCGCGACATAAGGGGTCGTGCACCCCGTTTCTGTGAGGACGATGGGTACGCCCAACGTACATGTTTGGTACGCGCAGTGTAACCCGGGGAGTTCACTTTTATTGACTTTTAGGGCTTGGTCATGTTTAGGGTCTTTGAGCCATGAGAGGGGTAAAATGGTCTTTTACCTTTCTGAGGGAATAGTCTAGCCTTGAGAGATGTATTGATTTAGAGTGTTTATTTCATATGATTAGGCGGAGGCTAGACACGATTTTACAGAGTTCGATATTACCGAGTTACCCGAGGTGATTCTTCTCACTATACTTTACCTAGAGTGGTAATTAGAATTATGTGACAGAGTATTTTGTATGCTTTTGCATGATGTGATTTCTATGTGATTTATGCTATGTAAGTTACAAAGTTTTTAGAGTTAGGACTGGAAGGTCCACGAAGTTAGGGCCAGGGGGCCCACAGAGTTATGGGACTGGAGAGTCCCACTGAGACACATTGGCCAGAGGATCAAATAGAGTTATAGCCTCAAGTGGCTAATATGTGCTGTGTGTGGTATTTTGGGGAACTCAGTAAGCATTTATGCTTACGGTGTTGTGTTATGTGTCTTAGGTACCAGTGAGGATCGCGGGAAGGCGCCGGCTTGATCAGTACACACATGAGGAGTTTTACATTTTATGATCTTGGGATGTGATGTTATGAACTGATTATGTGATACAATGATATTTTTATAAAAATTATGAATGAAAGTGTGTTTTTTTGAAATGTGAAAAATTATTTGAAAATTTGGGCGTTACAGATGGATTTACAATGTGATCTCGGAGCATGAAAGTTCCGAGATGGATTGTCATAGGATACTTCTGAGGTGAAAATGAAAATACTTGTACATGATATAGAGTTCGAGGTTGCACATACTTAGACTAAATATTAGAGGTAAAAGGAAGGAAGATATTAGAGGAAATATTTAACTAGATTTTGAAGTTCCAAGACAAGAAGGAACTGATCTCGGACAGGGTAAGAAATGAAAGCACATTACCATTTATGACTTGAATTCTGAGCTGAACTTTAAGGCGCATTTTGGGATGAATTCTGAGGTGAGATCGATTAAAATACCAATGTGACTAAAACATCAAAAGATCGAGTAAACTGTAAAACTTAAACTAGATGGAGAGGTTAGATAAAAAAGACATGTAAACTGATCCTATTTGTTCCGAGAGGAACGATTCCGAGATGAATAATAATTTTGACTTCGGAACTGTTTCACATATTTTCATTCGGAGTCTTGCCTGATCAACAAATTTTTCTGAGGTTTGGATCTTTTCAGAGGTTTACATTTTTACTCCCGTCGGACCATTATTTGGGAGTTCATTTTTGCATTTCGGTTATCGACATTCCTTTGGTTCAACATTATGGTTCTTCAGCAGCGGGTTTATCATACATATTCTACAGTGTTTGTTCAGTTCGTCAATACATCACCAAATCTACTCATGACCAAAAATAATATCCTCGTTTTTACGGGTAGATGCTCACATTAAGGGGGAGCGTCCGATGTTCCATTATATCTGACATATTCTCTTTCCCGGTTTCATGATTGTTTTTTATCTTTATTGAATGATCGATCAAAAATAGGTGGAGAATCATGATCATACATTCTGATTTATTATTGGATTTTTGAGTTACAGAGATTTGAAGACATATATTGATTTAGTAGTGTGATGTTGCACTGATTTTTGATCTTCACAGATCGAATTTTTGGCACTACTAGATGTTCTTCGGATTATGATTATTTATGTTCAGACTCTACATTTTGGGATGTCTCATTTGTGTTTGCATCCGGATTAGATCTTATGATTTCTCGAGTTTGGATTTGCAATATTTTGAAGACGAATATTATTTTAGTGATGTGACGTGGAACTTATTTTTGATCTTCTGATCAATTTTTTGGCATTGCTAGACCATGTCTTCGGATTCACATTATTTATCATTCAGACTTTATTTTGGATGTTTCACATTTTTAGCATGTTATTCTTCAGAGATTATTTGGTGCATTATCACTCGAGTTTAGAATATTGAAGACAGTGTGTGATTCGACATTATGCTCTTTTATTCAACAGTCGAGGGGGAGACTATGAACATGATTGGTTTTTGGGGACCGATGACATTCGAAGATTGGGATTTCATATTTTTTTTTATTCAGAGTTGGCTCCTTTGTATGTTCTTTGATGATAGAGATTTCATTGCCAGATTTTGAGATCACGACAACTTCAGCCTTTCCGAGTCACTTCAACACCAGACCTACCGGACATGCCTGGGATGTTCTGCCTTTTATCACTTCTTTACCGTCACCATTTCCGAGCATTTAGGGGGAGATTGTTGGAGCATGAAAATTCTCTACAATGATGAGTGTTTATTAGGTTAGAATATTCCATTGTATGAGAGTATATTCCCTCCACTAGTATATAAAGTGGATGTGAGGGTCAATTATATGTATATGTTCACTATATAGACTTTAGAGAGAGAGAGAGAGAGAAAGAGTTTTGGGTGGGGATTCTCCCTATCCATAAGTGTTGTTCATGTAATATTTTGTACCTCTCTATCTATCCACTATAGTTTTACTCACATGTTCTTGTTCATATTATGTTCATATGATTATCTTCATGGTAACATCATCCCGCACCAATCCATTCGACAAAATGGGAACCTACATCTTCTTCTTGGATCGGCTGTGAAGACACCTCTCACTATAGGTGTCATTTTTCGAACAAAAAGAGGAGCTCCAACCCTCCTATTGTCGAAGAAAGCACCACCAGAAAAGAGCTTCAGCCCCTCCTTCTCCTTTCTTTTTTTCATCGACTGAACAACCTCAAACACCTTCCCTCTTGTTGTTGTGTTGCTCTGATCTACCCTTTCCCCTTGCTTCATGTTTTTTGTTATATTGGACAATATGAAACGGAGAGGAGCTATTAGAGCAGCCCCTCTTACTACTAAGGTCAACGACAACAGTCAACAATCGCCGCCTACGCCTTCCTCTTTCCTTCACCGAGCAACCCGTAGAATTCCTCCATTATAGATGATTGATGTTGTTTCTTTTCTTCTTTCGGGTTGCTGCTGGCGACAGGACATCTTAAATGAGAAGGGCTCACCGGAAATGGATGGTTGCCCTCTCCCGCTCCTTGCTTTTTCATTTTCGTTCATCTACTTTCGTTCGATCATGCCTTTCTCGATTAGGTGATGATGAAGACGTTTCTCCCACCATTTGTATAGATTGAGCAAAACAATCCCATCGTTTGTACTACTTAACCTAATAAACCCTTTGTCATTATTTTTAGACCAAAAGTAACCCCATTTGTTCAGGTTGTTACAAATCATCTACATTTGTTCAAGTGTTTACAAATCAGGCCCTATTGTTTAGATTATAACCAAAACAGCCCCTTTTAATTTAATTTATTATAAAAGCATTCCCTTTTGTTTAACTTGTTATAAAAGAGTTTAGGAAGTGTTTCAAAGTTCAAGTACGATTACTCTACAATTTTCACTTAAAGCTTCACCAAAATGAACCTATATCGATATCACGCACATAATGTGAGTTTCTACAACCCCACCTTTACATTTTTCATATTTGGGGGAGAATAAATGCATGTCTATTAAAGTTTTGATGATTTTCATGTTTTATACACAAAATAGAATCATACTTTATTATTGGTCAAAATTTTATGAAATAGCAATCTAAATTGTATGATTCATCAATAAATCATATAAGTTATAGTAGAATGTAGTAAATGATATAATTATACGTTGTTGTGATATATTAGTTAATATGAATAAAAATCACAAGATTTCAAGTACATTGTTATAAAGATATAAGTATACTTGATGAATCAGAAATTGAAAGCCTTGTTGTATATATGCATGAATATGTTGAAAAAGCATGAAAAGACACTAATCATATTACCAATCAGAAATTGAAAGCCTTGTTGTATATATGCATGAATATGTTGAAAAAGCATGAAAAGACATTAATCATATTACCAAATATGCTATTCAACATAATTATGTACAAAAGTAACGTATATTACCTTAATCGGTTGATCAACGAAGATTAAACAAATACATAATAATTAATTGAAAATATACCAAAAATCAATTACTATTAGTACGCTCTCGATCAACACATAGAAATGATTTTAAATAAACGATATATTTTATTTTTATAATTATTATAAAAATATAAATTACTTTTACTATAATATGAAATCTATCATATATGATAACTTAATTGATTCTTGAATTTTAAGATTCGTTACCTAATAAATTATATATCATATCATTTATGCAACTTATCGAATATTATGGGAATTGTTGGTTTCATCTTGGTTGAAACGTGGAAAACGTTATGAAAGCAGCCGTTACGTTGCCCAAATTCCATCATAATAGACAATAGAAATTTGAAAATCCTTTAAGTCTTACAAATCTCAAATACTAAATGACTTAAATCAAAATCGTTCATAAACGTCATAGAATTATAGGTATTCAATAATATTATAACGGAAAGTTTAGGATTAGGATGCCTACATACAGTGTTAGGATCCAACACACTCGAGTTTCCCTATATGAGCTACGTGTCTTCTAAAAGCTTTATGAGTTAGGATAATTTCCTAAGCTGAATGGGCTATGTTTCTAACCATACTAAGATTGTGTGTCTTAATCCCTGGTCCTCTGTGTTATAACCGTTAATCCGTATGAAACGTGGAACGTCAGGTATAGATCAGCAACACTGATCTATACGGGTTGACATCCCACCGACATGTTGTTAACTACAACCATCTCCTACCGAGACGAGTATGGCGTTGACGTTTTGACACTATTTACTCCACGACATTGATAGAGCGTTGATGTGGAACTTTTAGCATGCCCATGTTAGTGATGTGGAAATAGCACGTCTTTTTTTATGCTGGTGCAGAGGTGTTTGTCGCAGTTCGGTTATGAGCTTATATAGATCCTGGATTTGTCTTGTTACCGTATAGAATCGATATTGGGTTTATACGGGATTTTTGTTCACTTATGCTAGTTGACTGGACACGACTTACTAACTTACATTAAATAAGTGTATTTAAGTGGGAGGAGTTTGCCCCACTGTTTAAGTGTCGGTTCCTAAATTAACTCAAATAATACTTAATTATTACCAGGACACGATTTTAAAAAGTTTATAAATTCGAAACTTATGAGTTTTTCATATAAATTGTATTGATGTTTATACAAGGTTTCAAGAGTAAAGTTGACTATTTAATGTTTTCATAATATGACCATATTTTATATAAATTGGTATTAATACTCCTAATATAAAAAACATTTTGGTCATGGGAACCGTCAAAATTTAATATAAGTCTATTTTACTTATGTGTATTTTGTCAAATTTTGTATCTTTTTTATTTGAACAAATGATATTTATAAATGAGTCTAAATACAGTTTTATAACTCGTTTATCTTCATACTTTTGATAGAAAAATACGTATTTATAAAAGCTGAGTCAACGGATAAATTTTATAAAACACTTTTGGTTATAAAAGTACTTTGTGTCAAAACATGTACAACTCATCAACAATTTTGTTGACATATCTTAATGCATGTATTCTCAGGTTTATTAGCAAGTTGGAAGAATCTGCATAGAAGACTTTCCATTGTTTTACTACATCTTAGTAAACGTCGGTTATCAGGCGTGTGTCACGATTTAGCGATAGTTATTTTCATTGTAGTTTCTATTTCGGTAATAATAGAAGATTATATATTATGACGATGTATTGTTCATTGATGAGTGGTTGGTGACTAATTCTCTTAATCTAAAAAGACTCACCAAATGATTTAAGCTCGTTTCGGGTCTCAATGTGAACTTTACTAAAAGTAAAGTTTTTGGATTTTATATAGAAAATGTTGAATTAATTCGTATGGGTAGTCTTCTAAATTGGGAACCTGACTCGCTTCCCTTTACTTATCTGATGGTTCCGGATGGCGTTAATCTGATTTAAGTCGTCGTTGGGAAACGATTATTGAAGGTTAAACAAATGGAAGGCCCAAACACTTTCTTTTGGAGGTTGGTTAACTTTGGTTAAATAAGTCTTTGGTAGTTTTACTATTACTTTCTCAATCTTAAAGCTCCTAGAACATTATTAATAAATCAGTTTATAATTTGTGGGCACCACGGTTACGAAATTAATTAAACTTTAATAGTATAAACTGAAAGTATTAATCAATTATTTTAAATAAATTATTAATTAAGAGATCTTTTTTAATTATATAAAATTATAATCGTTGATTTAAATAAGTATGTTAGCTTGTAATCTATATAAATTTTATTTTAATTGTTATTCTAATTTTATTTAATTTAATGTAATTTGAGTGATAAATTTAAATTTTGAAATTTAAAATAGATAATCAATAGAATAACGTGTAACATGACATTATCTATGAGACCTAATACGATAAAGATTATCTATGAGACCTAATAAGATAGAGATATGACAAAAGAAGAATCAACTTCTTTTATTAGAATAGAGATTGGAAAGTACAAATAGAACTTCCTGTATAGATGATGACATTAATGAAAAGAGATTAGGTGGGTTAGTTAGAAAAACCATGATTGGTCCTAAAGGCCTAAAGATTATTGGTATTTGTTGTCTTAGCATTTCTAACTTAACCTCGTTGGCTAAGTGGCCATGGAAAATAAAAATTAATTCTCATGGCCTCTCGTCTTGAGTCACTTGGGAGAATCATAATATATACCCGGTATTTATTCAAGAGAAAATTAACATTGGGAAAAACATGTTGTTTTGAAAAGACAATTGGATAGGGGTTCACTTTAAAATATAAATTTCAGAAATTGTACATGCCTAAATTAGATAAAAATTCAAAATTCCTTGATTTGTGACAAAATTGCTATAACCCATAAGACCATATGATATATGAAAAAAACTTTCATCTTTTTAATATCACCTTAGTTTTTTCTCATTTTCATTTCTCTCACCAAATGACAGAAAAATGACCATCTTTGAGTTTTTTCACTATATTTTATTTTTTTATTTTTTCAAAAAAATATATTTTATACAAATATTATATTCATTCTCTAAGCAATTAAAAACCATGAATTTTGATATTTTTTTTATAATTTTTTTAGTAGGTGTATAATTTAATAAATATAAAAAAAAAATTATGACCAATTAGAGTAGGAGCGAGAGTGTGGGATAGGCTACCCTCACTCTTGTCGCGCACTCATCTTCCCCCACTCTCGGCATGGTGTTCCAAGATGAGGGAAAACTTCTTTCACTCTTTTCCCGCTTCATACCCACCAACCTAATGGTGAAATCTCTTCGTCTTAGTTGGAGTTGGAAACATTCTTTGTGGAGATGTGTCAGAGCGAATTAAATAATCTCATGGTTGCTCTTATGGTCATAATAGGTTCTCCAACTAAATAATCTCATGGTTGCTCTTATGGTCATAATAGGTTCTCCAACTTAGAAGACTCGTGGGATTGGACCGATATCTCGCAAGGAATTTTTACGGCTCGATCTTTTCAAATTTTAGTTGAAAATGCCTTAATTTTTTAGAACCGCTGCATATTCATATATTGAAAACTTCCTAGCAAGAAACTATAAAAAGTAACCATACAATGGTTTTAAGAGCCAAACATTCCAAAGTACATCGGAGTTGGAAGCTCCATTGATTAAGCACTATACAATCAAACATATAGTTCTTCTTCACCTGCAAATCATCAAAAAGCAAACAATTATACGTAGCCGTCAGATGAACCAACATGTAGTGAAAACAATCACTTCTAAACGCCGTTTCTTGGTAGAAGGGAGACGGCTATCATCTATCCATGATAGCAACTACTTGAGGGAAGGCAATACTGGAAACGCCAAATCACACTATCTCGCGACAAGTCTCCAAAAATCTAGTGAATGAAAATGCATTATTTGACTGCATCCGGACTATCTTTAGATGGAACAATTGGCTCCCGATTAAAGTCAATTGTTTCCTTTGGAGGATTCCTGCTAGCTACAAAATCTGGTCCGAGGGCTTCTGGTGGCTTCCACTCTTGTCCTTTCTATAAGAAAAGTGACAAAGTCGATGACAATATTTTCCGGACCTTGGTGGACATGTTGTCCCTTGAAGTCGAGTTCTTTGTAGCATTCGAAGGCTAATATCCTTGTTGAAGCAGTTTTTGGAATGGTGGTTTGGCTCGGTTAGAAACAACGGATCTCTTTTTGAAAAGCTTAACTGATGATATTAAATTTTGTTTATACTCTTGGATGAAACTTACATAGGTAAAAATTAATATGCGTAATCAAAGCATGTATCGTAACTGTTGTATTGCTAGCATTTGCTCTTTAATACATTTTTTCGCCCTTCTAAAGAAAAGATAATAGTATATAATTGGTTGATTATTTTTAAGGTTATATATCTGTTTGGAAATAAAATAAAACCAAAAAAGATAATAATATATCGTTGGTTGCTTATTAAAGTTATATACTTCGAAATAATATAAAACAACAACAGGTGTCATAACTTTTTTTCAAGAATATAAATACTCTTAAAAAACATTTGTAAATATGTTTTTTTTCTTATATTTAATCAAATATTTTTTTTATTGTTTGATTATTATTAAACTTTTCTGTTTTATTATGATTTTTTATATAGATTAATCTTTTTATCTATAATTGCTTAAATTCTTTGGCCCCTCTAGTTTGGTGGCTGTGAACCGCCCCATGTATATGTATATGTCACAAATTTTAGACAATAAAACTTTTGTTATTTCTCGACAAATTTGCCGATGAAATATTTTGTTGGTAAACTTGACAAATTGTAATGAAAAAATTACCCACAGTTTTTCAACGGATTTTTCCATCAAAATTCTGAATGCCGTTGTCCAACAGATTACTCACGTAATTGGCCTGTGGAAATTACCGGGTTTGAATTTCCAATAGTGGATATTGTTAAACGTCACCATTGAATAAAGAGGTACATGCATATAGACAATACAGTTTCTCCTATGCATGAATATACACATTAATTAATAATTAGTTACTTAGGCAAATAAGGTCTTTTTAGCCAACCCCATCCGATAAACAACGACAGTTTCTTTGTGGACATCATGATTGACCGTGTAACCTGCGAGGAACATTCTTTCCCCAAACGGTCTTTATTAAGACCTTTTTAAAAATCATGTATAATGGCGTTGACTAGCTTTACTCGAGGAATACTTCATACTGATTGGGCTACACCATAATTAAACTAGTTAATCAATATATCAATCATTGTTTAAGTTTATTAGATATATTCAACGCATTTAAAAAAATCAAATAATAAGGATTTGACTAGGTCCTATGTGTTATTATAGTGCTGGACTTGATGAAAAAATTATTTTTATAGAAACTTATAAGAACATTGGGTAGAGATAACATGTTATAATATCATTTTGATATATCTTACATGACACAACTCCCATTATGTTATAACAATCAATTGAGAAAATTGTCATAATGTCATTTATAACACCCACTAATTTTCATTTCATCATTTTTTTCGAGTTTTTTTTTTGGTTAAAACAAATATATTTTTATAAAACATAACAGTTAAATAAAAAATAATATTTAAAAACTAAAATAAACATAGCATTTAAATCAGACATAACATCTAAATTTGAAAAAAAAATTACAAGACCAAAAAAATACATAATTTATTCTTCCTAAACAACGTTGTTCATTATCATTACCGTCTAAGATATAATCCACTAAATCCTCTCGAAGTTGCCTGTGTTTATCTGCGTCTTAAATGTCAACGACTCTTTGTAAATATTTTGTTGTTCCTAGTTGAAATTGATTGTGTCTAGGCTTCGTTGGGATATAGTGTGTAATATTCCGCCATTTATCTTCTACTACCATGTTCTGTAGTATCATACATGCATAATGATATATCGCAGAGTTTTTTAGTCTAATTGCCGCGTCACATGTTTAATTATATGCCACTTCATCTTTAGAACTCCAAAAGCACGTTTCATATCCTTACGTGCTCCTTCTTGTCTTCCCTTGCTTTATCTCTTTCTTAAACCAGATGTCGGAATGCCTTCACGAATATGAAATATGCATGATATATTTCATCTATAAGGTAATATCCAAACTAGTATTCGTTTCCATTCACTATCAAATGAGCATCCGGTGCCTTTCCTAACAAAAGATCGTCAAATATTTGCGTCTAATCAAGAACCTTGACGTCATTGTTGGAACCCACAACTTCGAAAAAAGCGTGTTGAATCCATAAATATTGGGAAACAACAGCATCTAAAACTAACAAAGGCGATCTGTGATGACCACTTGCATATTGTCTTTTCCTTGTTACTGGATAATTTTTTCATTTCAAGTGTGTGTAGTTAATGCTTTCAATCATTTCAGAAAACCCATGTCTTTCTTCATGTGTTCCATAAAGTTCTTTCATATCAAGCAATTCCACAAATATACGTCTCCAAATGTTTTAATAACACCTTTTGACAATTTATAAAAACTTTTCCGTGCAGTTATTTTGGACAATCTCGTATAATAATCGTCCATGGTGTCGGGTGACTCCCTCATAGCCATCAAACGAATGGCCACATCAGATTTCTCTAACGTTGTGAATTCTCGCCTACCTCTAGCGTCATATCTCAATTAGAAAAATGTATACCTAAACATGTATTAATTATGTTTTAAAAATATAGTATATTTGTATTAAATTTAGTAAATTTGTATTTATTTTGTATAAAAATATAGTAAATATGTATTAAAATTAAAAAATGTCACTGACTTTTCAAGGCGTTGGCGATCCGTAGGAACACAATCCTACTCAAATGAAATCTTCTTTTGAAATACTTCAACCCATATACACAATTATCCATAACGTAATCGCGATACAGACATTCTTGTCCTTCCTCGCTATTTCTATTCGAGATCGTACGTCTTGTTAGGAGAGGGGTTGGGTCTGGTTATAGTAGTTTGTAACACTCCAAAATTTCCAACCAATTTAAACTTTTCGAAACAACCCAGTTTCGTTAAGTTATTACAAAAATGTTTTCAATACAATTATTACCAGAGTCTTCCCAGAACCATATCATAAAAACATAAACATGAGGAGCGGTACGATCACGCCTTTGCCTTGCCACGGTCTCTTGAAGTACCTGAAACATTTAAACCACAATTGTTAGCCCGAAAGCTTAGTGAGATACCCCCAAAATACCAACCACATATACCATACACATAACATGTCATATCATAACAGAACACAGAAGAGCCATGCACTTCAGGTAAACTGTGTGACTGGTCCGCCATACCGGGCCTTCAATCCACCAGGTCCACCCTCCGAGTCTAGCCATATACATCGAGTCTAGAGTGTGATTGGTCCGCCCGCACCGGGCCTTCAATCCACCTGGTCCACTCTCTGAGTCTACAATATGACTGGTCCGCCCGCACTGGGCTTTCAATCGGCCTGGTCCACTCTCCGAGCCTCGGCACGTCTGGTCTGCCCTCTTAGGGCCTACAGCCTATCCGGACCGCTCCCTGGGCCTTCCGGATAACCGGTCCGCCCTGGGTATGTTGGCCTATAGCACAAAGCAGGACTCGCCTCAACCCAACCCTAGTCTAACAACCATGTGCACATAAACATTCAGCCGTTTAACAATTCACATCCAATCAAACTGATCTAGCAGATCACATAATATAACATCATCCTAACCAGGATACCGACCTAACCAGTCACTAGCATAGCATCATCCTATATACCAGGATACCGACCTTAACCAGGTCTCTCACATATACCATCCTAACTACCAGGATGCAATCATAGCAAGGCAATAACATAACAACGATACCCAGATTACAATCTGATAAAGGGCCGGCCTTGGTGCCGTAGACCCTGTCAATATAGTGAGGATAACTCACCTCGCAACTGCCGACTGAATAGATAAGATGACGCTGCTCCAACCTCTGACACGAACTTCACCACTGATCAATCACCAAAACACTGAACTCAATAAATACCAAAATACCCCTGGAAGACAACAAGTCAACACAAAACCATCTCTACTCGCCGAGTCACCCCGCTGACTCGTCGAGTCCCTATGCTCTGAAACTCCCATAACACGACTCAACTCGACGAGTCACCCCAAGACTCGCCGAGTCCCACAACTCTGAGTCTAATCGCACTCAACTCACTGAGTCATCCCTTGACTCACCGATTCAAAGCTCAACCAGGAAAGGTTAACACCTCACGACCAGACTCGCCGAGTCCAACGCTATCTTTAATTAACTCGCCGAGTTGTTCATCCAACTCGTTGAGTTGCTGCCTAACTTCATGCAACTCGCCGAGTACACCCATGTGACTCGCCGAGTACCACTAGCTCTTAACCCATACAGAGGCTTTCCAAGCCATACAGGGTCTCCAATCCATAGATCTACTCTTATACAAGCCATCCATCATGTAAAGGGGCAAAATTTACTTGAATCGAAGGAGATCTAAGTATAATACACTCTAGGGCTAGGGTTTGGGACTAAAAGGATTCATCAACAACTCTTGAACAGGGACTTTATGCTCTTATGGATCATCACTACTCTAGATCTGAGGTAGCAACCTCAGATCCAACCTCTAAACTCAAGATAGCACTAGCTATACTCCCAAAATCTCGCAAATGATAGATCTAGATGGATAACAGCTCAAGCAACGAATCATTACCTCAAGAGAAAACTCCAACAGAAGAATAAGACAAAACCTTGTAAAGCCCCTTGCTCCAAGCCTCTTAATCTTCAAAGATTTCTTCAACAAACACTTCTTCATGATCCAAATGCTCTCTAATTCTCTCAAATGAATATTAGGGTTTCTGGACTTCAAGGGAAAGTAAAGAGGCTGGGGAGAGGGTATTATGTTCTTTATATAGGGCTCAACCCCCGGGATTAGGGTTTTCTCCACACAGCACCAACTCGCCGAGTCCAGCCACCGACTCGCCGAGTTCGCCACTTAACATGTGACCAGAATCGCGACCCTACTCGTCGAGTCTACCCATGGACTCGCCGAGTAGACTATCCACATTTTCACTTTGAACCCTGAACTTGCACTCCTGAACTCGATATGTTACAATTCTCCCCCACTTAAATTAGGCTTCATCCTCGAAGCCTGCGACAACACAACTCCAGAAACTACTCTCGCAATGCAGCACCTAGCATTAACCAAACCAGGTTCCTCAAAACACTACCACCGAAACCCAAAACCCAACTCTTCCCCTGCGGTGTCTGGACCACTGCCTCAAGTCGGCCACCGGCCTCATCCTCGGATAACCACACTTATCAACCAAGTACCACTCCATGATACTTCACTTGTTCCAGATCTCAACAATCACTCGACTCTTACGAGGTCGATATAACCCTGAACCACTGGAATCCCGACCCGATACCACACTGCAATCATTTTCCTCATCAGACATATCTTTCACTGAATTCACTGCTGAGACTTAAGCTGCTCCCTTTCTGAGTCCAACTATATCCCTTCCATGCTGACAGGATGACACTTCCTTCAGCTTTAGAGCGACTCCCATGAGTTCTCCTCTGCAATCAAACACACATGCTGAATTGGCTCTAGCATCCTCGGGTTGGGAAAACCCGACACACTAACGACACCTCCAAACATCCCCCAGGATGAATTACCACTACATGCATAATTTCTTGTTCACACCAAATTGGGAATCCAAGGCTCCAATCTTGCATCCCTTCCGAGCCTCTTTGGCTCTACACCTTCGGAACTCCTTCCGTGACCTCAGCAGACATCCCACCTGGATGTGTTTCCACACCACCGGCGCAAACACACTGCTCAATAACCATAATTGGAACACCTCAAACATACCTCCGCGCTACTGCTTTCACTTTCGTCAACTTACACTCCCTCTCGGAGCTACATACCTTTCCCTTTCCTTATCCAAGGAAATCTACTTGGCTGCCTTGTCACTACAACAAGTGCCACAGTGCTCACCCAACACTACACCATTCCCTTATAACATAACCGCCATCCCATGCACCACACATGCTCTGCATCTGCTCGCAAGGACTCTCGAGTCCATGCACTACCTTCCACTAATCATGATCAATACTCAGGGCTAGACCTTCTGATGCTATCACATCGCAACATACTCATTGCCTCTCCTCATACAGATCTATCAACACATGCAGAGTCTTCAGCATGATTGGACCGCCTTACCAGGCCTTCAGCCAATCTGGACCACTCTCAGAACCTTCAGCATGTCTGGACCACCCTCCAGGGCCTTCACCTGTCTGGACCGTCCTCCGAGCCTTCGGCCTGAATGGTACGCCCACCGGCCTTCAGTCTATCCAGACCGCTCAAGTAGCATTCATCATCCCGAATTATCCCTCCTGGAAAATTCTCCCATTCGTACCGTTCTAGCCCTCTAGGGGCTCCAAACTCTAACTCCATCATACATACTCAATCCTGGCCTGATCCTAGGCCTTCCACAACCAATCACCCTTTTTACGAAACCCTTGGTCTGTATCCCGCCCCATTTGCCTGTCACTTGCTCAAACTAGCCTATGCTCTTGGCTAATAGAACCGTTGCTGAATCCCAACAGCTAATCAACCTCTCATGCTTGACTATTTTCCGAAGAATTTTCCAATTCTCCCCACTTAGAGCACTGACTATCAACCACCGGTTGCCATAACCGACCTCCATTAACAACCCTACACAACACATATCAACCCTGATCATCTCGGACTTGAAAGAAGCCCGACCTCCAGTTAACCACTCCTCAGACTGTAGATGCTAGCCGACATTCAGACCAAAAGCCTGAATTCCCACTAATAATCCCCATGGATGATAACCAACGAAACTCCCAATACCAAAACCCTTAACCATACCATAACCCTCAAGGAATAAACGAATACAATACCCGAAAATCACACAACGAGACTAGCATATATACAATACTCCATAATAATCACAAGGTAACAAGATATCAAGAAGGAAACATACCCGCAGCTGCATCCGGCTCTGCCCTGACCTCCTCTGTTATAAGCTGAAAAGCACGCCCCTGAGCCCTCGGGGGCTCTGCTCCACCCTGACCTCCACCCGTAATCCTCAAAGTGGCCGGTGGTAGAGCCTGCACCGGTCCTGCAGCAAGTTGTGGACAGTTGGCCCTCATATGACCAACCTGATGACATTGACAACAAATCCTCATATCCTGAATTGGGTTTGACTGACGACAATCCCTTGCATAATGCCCCTCTTTCCCGCACTTGCGGCACGCACCACCGGACCTACAAACTCCAGTGTGACCCTTCCCGCATTTCCCACAAGTGCGGCTGCTCTGATCTCCCAACCTAGAATCAACGGTCTTGGACCTTTTCAGCGCTGGCTACGACTGCACTGGAGCCTGCCTCTGCTCTCTCAACTGTAACTCAATCTCCAACTCACGCCACCGAGCGGCCTCCTGCAACTCCAGCAGGGTCTCGCACCTCTGCGTAGACACGAACTGCCTGATATCCCTCTTGAACATACTCAGATATCGGTACATATGAGCCTGCTCCGAAGCAAACTCCGGGCAAAACATCGCCGTCTCAGTGAGCATCCTGGTGATCTCCGTCACTGACTCTGAATCCTGCTTCAGCTCCAGGAACTCCTGAGCCAACCTCTCTCTCTCAACTCGTGGAACATAACGGGTGCTAAACATCTCTCGGAACTGATCCCATGAAACTGCAGCCCTCTGCGCATCCGAAAATGACCCCATGGTCAATCTCCACTAATCCTTCTCCCCAAGCCTTAACAGGTTTAGAGCGCACCTCACTCTCTGATCAGCAGGGCATGAACACATGAAGAAACTGATGGGTTTTGGTCATAAGACATCCTATGTGCTCATACAAACCCTAATGCTTGGATGTAGGTTTCTCTATTGTACATGCTTTGAATCCAAGACTATAAACCCTTATTCTAGCATATGGAAATCAATATTAACATATAATTAGGTTTAAGATATTACCTTGATTGTTATGTAGCAATAACAATCCCAATTCCTCCTTTGAATTTACTTTGGAAGGCTTAGAGTCACAAGTGTCACTCCTCTAATGGTTCACAAACACCATAAGCAAGAGGATGAAGAGGAGAGAGGATGGAGGCTGCCCAAAACATGTTCTAACCCTAGAAGAAGTCTTAGCCACGTTTTTGGGTCATAAGGGTCTTATATACAGTAAGGCTATTAGGGTTATCTAACAAGGAAACCCTAATTTGGATGCTTAAGCTCTAAGCAACCCATGGAGCCCTTTCCTTAAGGCCTTGGACGATTTCATATGGGCTTCCCCCATAGAATTTGTCCACCTTATAATAAAAGGAAATCCATGGCCCAAATTGCAATTATCTTATAATTACAATTCCAGTCCCTTAAGTTTAATTAATCTCTTTTAGTCACAAAACTAATTACCAATTAATTATTGACTAATATTAATTAAACAATATGATTTCTCCTTTAATATATTATTCCCATAATATATTAATAAATCATATTTAATCCTTTCTCTCCATAATTCATCCTATAAGTTGCTTTGGTGAAGGCAACCCAAAAGGACCATGCACCATCGAGTCAAGTACATACCAAAATAGTTATGGACTTAGACACCAATCCAACAGTCTCCCACTTGGATAAGTCTAACAACTATTATGCGTATGACTTCGGATCCCGATCTGCAATCGTAGCTTTCCAAATCCGCTGTCAACTCTGATCCTATCAGATACGCGCGTCCTTAGATAAGGGATCATATATTCCTCCATTCTAGATATCATATGAGATGATTTCAAATCATTCTCTTTGTACTATATCTCGATTTCCGATTTATGACGACTGACTAATTGAACAAATCAAATTAGCCCTAGCCTGGCCGAGCATTTACGTTTGTCATCACTAAACCATCGAGGGGCCCAAAGATATTGCTTTTATCCTACTTTGAATAAAAGGAATGGATAAACTTTGATACAATGCTCGCTTGCACTCACGCACCGAATCACACACAACAATATGTTTTATAACACCAAGTTACTAGTGCGTTTACATATTATCAATGTGCAACCGATCCGCAAGATACAACTCACACATCTCGGTTTCAAGAATATAAGATGTTATCGTCTCACCAATCACTCGTGATACAATTCATGGAGTGATCGAAGTGAGCGTGGGTTTGATCCAATGCTCAAATTCATATTCATAAGCACTCATGAACGTTGCAGCAAACATTTGCTTATGTCTAATGCACTCATGAACTTATACATGTCACACCCCAAAACCAAGAACGGCGGAAACGTTCTGGGGCGGAGGACGTCATGTATAATATCAACAACAATGTAAAGTAGTAAACAAGCAACAACATCATCCATTGCATTAATAATATAATTATTATACAAATATGTTCTGTCAAATTTTCATAAACACTAAAGCATTAATCAAAATGAAAGATAAGTCTTGAACAAGATCCATCTTCCTTTCTCCTTGCATCGGTACCTGTCTATGATGACCTGAGGATACAAGTAATTTTGAAAGCGAGTATCAGCTTTGATGCTGGTGAGATCATAAGTATTTAGTGTCTTAATTTGTATGTAAGAATTTGAAAGTCTATGTATTGCAAGAATTTGTAAGTGTATAAGAATTGTAAGTATTTGTAAGTCTATGTATTGTAAGAATTTGTAAGTGTATATGAATTGTAAGTGTTTGAAAAACCCTAGAATTCCTATGATTCCTTCTAGTATATGAAGGTGTCTTCTACCAAGACCTAACTGTTCTGTGTGTGTGTGTCTCTTGTAAGAGTATGTATTTTTCCAAAGTATAACTATCATTAACCAAAAATATAGTTTGTACATTTATGTTTAAGTGAGGTTATCACTAAAAATATGTAATGGAAAAATTAACGTAGTACTAAAACGTAGCTCTAAAAGGACTACTACCGTACTAACTACCTTAAGCCGGATTTTAGGCTAAGGCACTATGTGATAAATTGCGCCATACTATCGACTAGTAACAACGACATAATGAATTGTCGTAATAAAGAAATGACGTTTGGCACCCGCAGACCTGCAGGTCCGGCTGTAGCTAGCAGCAAGGTGTAGGATTGTCAACCCAACATAGATCTATACGCAAACTCAACGCTCCCCCTTCAAGAGACTCTGGCCGCAACTCAAGTCATGAGGTTTTAAGTCATGCTCCGATTTAAATCACAGTAATTAACGTATTCTCGTATATGAAATATAACGAACTGTTCTAGCTGTAATGTACGTGCTCTCTACCTAGCAAGTATAGTAATGTAAGCGTTCTAGTATAGTTGTATATGTTCTCGTCCTAGTATAGTTGTATATTTCTCATCCTAGTATAGTTGTATATCTTCTCGTCCTAGTATAGTTGTATATGTAATGTACAGTAATGTTCTAGAAAGTATTCACTCATGAATGAACTGACTCATTGTATGATATCGCGCTCTAGTAATGGTTCTAGTATCTTCCTGAACTACCCATATGGTAGCTTACTAGTAATCTAAGTGGTACGTATGGACGTGGATGTATACCCTTGCTACCCAAGGGCATAGGATGAACTGGAAGGACCTTTTATGACTTTATATGTACACATAATATATAACTAATATTTAAACGACCTTCGGACGAGTATCCGATATCCCACCAGACCACATCTCAAGGCGCGAAAAGGAAATAGGGTGGATAGCCTTCCTAAGTCTTTTAAACATTTTTTATATAACTATACATATAGAGGCATGCAATTTATAATATAAAAGCATAAATAAGTTTGGTAAAACATTTGAAACATAAATATTAGTTTAAGGAAAGATCGACTTGATGTCAATCTATAAAACAATTTGAAGGCATAAGTTTGATAAAACAATATAAGTATAAGGAACATTTGTTTGAAACACAGTTGTAAATAAGTTTGAAATATGATAAACAGAGTAAGAGGTACAGTGTAATAAGGAGTTTAAAACATATAAAATGTTTATAAAAATCATTTGCAGGAAACTGTTTGGTAAAACGGCTAATGAGTAGCCAAATCTTTTGAATGCTGTATATATTAATCACATGTGATTGATGTAATAAGTAATATAATCCTACTTACTAATCACATGTGATTGACATAATAAGTAGCATGATTCTACTTGTATCCCCCCCATAAAACATTTAAAATAGTTTAAAACGTTAGTTAAGGGGTATGAACTCACCTGCAGTAGGTGATTGGAATTGAACGGACTGTTATCGTATGGAAGGATCGGACAAGTGCTTGGTGTCAAGTGGAGACTTAGACACACACAGTGATCCTAATTACATATGAAGACATATGTATATAAATAATTAGAGATTAAATCACTAATTATACAAGTATAAACATTTAAACGCGAGGATAACACTTTTGGTCAAGTGCTAGGAGGCTAATGGGTTGCAACAAAGGAGTGCAATGCCCCTAATGGAAGTTTAAGGTCAAAAGACCATATTCATTGGAGTTTACGGCCCAGGGGAGTAAGCTCCTGGCCGTAAACTCTCAACCAAGGCTTGGAATGGTACTTTGAATTACTACAACCTTAGTGGGAATTGTTTCAAGGCTATACAAGTGTTTGGGCACCACATTGACTCCTTTGGGGAGTTTACGGCCCAAAGACCCTTTTCCCTTGGAGTTTACGGCCGTAAACTCCCTTGGGAGGGTGATTATGTTGCTTTCAAGTCTCTATTACAACTAGGAACAATTCTAGGCTTTGATGCTTGGCTTTAAGAGGGTTTATGGCACTAAATGGTACCATTTTATGGAGTTTACGGCCTTGGAACCTTTTGGGCCGCAAACTCCCTCACACATGGGGTTCTAAATGTTTTAGCTAGTCCATAACCCATCTAGGTACATGCCCTAATTGTCTCTTGGCTTAAGGAAGGTGTTAGGATGTCCTTTGACCCCTTTAATGGTGTTTACGGCCCAATAGTTTGTCTTGGCCGTAAACTCCTTTTTCCTTGTGATTTCTTGTGTTTGCTAGACTATAAACACTTAAAGGTACTTGTCCTAATTAAATCTTAAGCCTTAGGAAGTGTTTGAAAGGATTTTGGCACTTAAACTTGGAGTTTACGGCCTAAGGAGCTTCTTGGCCGTAAACTCCTTTCTAGAAATGATTTCTAATGGTTTTGATGGCATAAATCATGAGTTTAAGGCTTCTAGGTTTTTGCTTTAAGGCCAAGGGAACATTAGGCACTCATTTGTGCTTTCGCTTGGAGTTTACGGCCCAAGAGATGTTCCTTGGCCGTAAACTCCTAAAACTAAATGGTTTTGATTTGTTTCTAGCCTCTAATGCTCATACATAAAGTCCTTAACTAGATGCCTAACACGGAAATGGCACTAGATGGCCTTTAGGCTTGATTTTGGAGTTTACTCCCCAAGAACGTTCTTGGGCGGTAAACTCCCGGATCTCATGTTTTTGACATGTAATCTATGTTAATAAGCTTAAAACAAGTAGTATAAAAACAACTAGAGAAGTATACTCACAATCTGGGATAAAAACCCGAAGATCCGTGAGAGAGAAATTGGCTTTTCTCTAATTGGAATTCAACTAATGAACCAATTTGGTTCAGAATTCTATTTATAGTCCTGAGATTTTTGGCAGAAAATATTTCTATTCATGGAATGGATTCTAATGATCTAGGGTAATGGTATTACAGTGTTGCACAAAATCCTAGTGCATCCACTCTCCCAATAACTCCTTAGGTGTAAAACCCTAAAAACTGCCAAACTTATTCCATAAGTCTGAATTTTCACTGTAACTGCTCTACTTCTATTGGATTGAAATGGTTTGATTAGAATGGCAATTTCGGGTTGTCATAATACACCTTTTCCTTCGATAGTTCATATGTGTGTCTAAACAATTAAGACTAATTGACAAACCTCACAATTCAAATTATGGAAAGGGATACCGTAACCATAATTGAATTCGAGAATGCAATTTTACAATCACTATCTTCTTAAAATCTTTCTTAGTGAAAGCATTTCCTCACAATCATTTTCATGAAGGAGGAAATCTTATGAAATTTAGATTTAAAGCGGTGTATTTGTTCCTATCCATGTGAATTTGTTAAAACCAAGGTTTACGACAAATTCAAACTCATATGGAACAAACTTTCTTAATCTTGATTTCTTGCCTTTTTGTAGCACAGCTACCCACCATGTCTTCCAAGTAGCTAAGCATCTCACCCTTTCCTATCAATGTACCTTTCATTGATTAAGGTGCTTTGCCTTTTATGCGTTCAAAATGAGAACTCATAGAACTCTCATGCATAATTAACTCGATTGGATTGGCACAGAAACAAAATAATGTCATTACGATAGGTTGTAAACCTCAACTCATGTGCTAGTGATGATCGATAAGGTTTATTTGATTTGTTCTTGAAACCTTTCAAGACCATTAAGACTCCCACTGACTCCTTGACATATAAGATTCTCTTTGTCAATAACCATTTCTTGACAAACAAATATTCAAGAGTTAGTGTAGCTTTTATCAAAACTCTTCATAAATTGGTCCTAGTTGGTCTTTGTCTTATCTAAGACATCACAACTTACCACATTTAATGAATGTTTTAAACCTTCTTAATACTTTTCACTCATTGTCACAATCTTAACTATAAGACTTGTTTTTGGAACGAAGTATGATAGACTTCTTGATTTACCATTTCTTCAATCCTCGATTCCTCCTCTTAAACATACAATTATACTAAGACTCACTTAGAGGATCAATTGAGATATGGTTCTTAATCATTAAGACCTATCATAAAGCATAAAAGCTACTCTCCCTTCTTCTTAGAATGGAGAAACTTTTATCTTTCTGCCTTCTTGATTCTTCTTATTTGTTTTGCTATTGATTTAAACCTTTTTAATCAATTCCTAATTACACTTAATCTTGTAAGTATAATCATTTTTACTAAACCTTTAGTAAATTATGACGAATATCTTTGTTACTCTTATGGTGAACTTGATCAATACACAACTTTGTGTACTCGATCTCCTAGTCCTTCACTTGACACTTTGTCAACGAATTAGTCTAATTTCCAAATATGAATTTCTCATTCATCATGCAACCAAGTTGCGTGATTCCAAATTTCTGTCCAATTGAAATTTGGGCGATGAGAAACTCTCCTTTATTTGGTAAATTCTTGACATTTCCATAAATAACATAACTAAGAATCATATCCATTCGTTGTAGAAATATGCAAACATCAATTTTCATAATGATTTCATTGTAAGGAAATTAACAAATAAATAAATAAATAAGTCAAACAAAAATTTATTTTATTTATAAAAGCAGCGGAAAAATTTGTCCTTACAATGCAAAATCCATTGAAAACTATGTAAAAAGAAAATTTCTAACAACTCTATCATAACTATCTAAGCTCAAAATCTAATCTTCAAGTCCATGCGATCGAGATCCATCTCTTGTGATTAGATTCATCTTGCTCTCTTATCAAGCTTCCTTTCTTTTCACCGATCCTACAAACACACTCAAATGCAATCTCATCACATCATGTATTAAGAATCAATGAATAGGAACTTAATGGAGTTAAATAGTGGATTCTTACCTAAAGTAGAGCCATACGTTCTGACTCTCCCATCTCTTAGATCTCTTAGGTAATTAGGGCAACTTCGTCTCCAATGCCCCTTCTCTTGGCAATAAAAGCAAATTGACTCTTTTGGAACAACACATGGAATTACTTCAGACATCGCCTTTCTCTTATGATCAAACTTTTCGATCATTGCAATTCTTTCGTTGCCATTGTCTATATCCATAAAGCTATTGAAGGCAGATTCCTCAATCAACTTTGCTTTTCTATTGCGCCAAACCATTACTGACTCAGCAGCAATAAGAATATAGGTGAGATCTATAAGGGTCACGTCGTGGTTCATCATATAGTACTCTCTTACGAACTCACTATATGAGTTGGGAAGTGACTGAAGAACCCAATCAACAGCCATTTCCTCACAGACAACGGATCCTAACATTCTTAACCTATCAATGTGTGACTTCATCCCTAGGACGTGTGCACACACCGACTTTCCTTCTTTATGTTTACTTGCCAAAAGGGATTGAGTGATCTTGAACTTTTCAAGCCTTTGAACTTGTGGGTTAGGGAGAATAATTGGAGGAGGAGGAGGAAGTGAAGCATGATCTCTTGTTCCTCGATCGAATCGTGGAATATCATCTTCATGTGGAATGCTTGTTCCACGGGATTTGAGAAGACCATAGTTGTCAAACTTTGACATCTACAATACGGGAGAAAACGAATTCAAGTTAGTTGATTGATTGAGTCCTTAGTAAATCACCCAAATGAGATACTAAGGCTAGGACCCAACACAATATTCTACAACTCGGGAGAGGGATGCCGTAACCCTAATTGCAGAATATTTGAAGGTAAGTGAATGACGATTCACTAATTTCCACCACGAAAAACGAAAAAAGAAATTTAAGTTTTAAATCTATGAAAACTCCTAGATCCTTTGAGATTCATTGAACTTTCAATGGCATGTTTAAATCTCGATATGCCCCTCTTGTTTGTGACTGGGATGCCGAGGATCACAAAGCGGGTGTGAATAACCATGCAAACTTACATGGTACCCTCACATGTTACAGTCACCTATTCGATGTGCCGGTAAACCACACACGCTCCACCGAACTATGACAAACATTGAGTCACCCTTTGCTACCTTTGCTTAGACCCATTTAGTGTGCCGGTTAACCACACACGCTCCACTAATGTCTTCGCAAGGGCACAAAGTGTAATTTCATGGAATTGCATCAATTAACTTTTGCCTAAGTAACTAAGATTGGGAATTTTATGAAAACATTTAGTTACTTTTATAATTCATTATACTTATAATGGAAGGTTTCGTCCTATCCTACCCGTTCGGCTAACGACCCTCCACTAGTCAAGAGTGCGGTGGGTAAGAGTGGATACCCATTCAATCGCCATTTTATAGGTAATTTCCTTAAACACCCCTTATAGACCAGCTTCGTGAATGAGGCCTACTAACGGTAAGACTGACTTTTACTCATACATATATATAATGTTAGACTTTTAATGTTATATATAGTATAGGGTGCCTTTTGTACTTTTAAAATATTAGGTGGTCTAATTTAACAATTATACTTTTAATTTAATTAAATTGTAGACCTAAACTTTTATGGATTTATTAAACCTCTTTTAATTATACACCTTAATTAATTAATAAAACCATAAGGTTGTGATTTGAACTATTTCAAAATTATACTAGAGTTTTAGAATTTAACATTCCAAATTAAACTTTTAATCAACTTTTAAATTCCAAAACTTGAGGGCAAGTTTTGAAACATTTGAACACATTAGGGTTTAGAATTTAAATATACATCAAAATTAAACCATTCAATCAAAATTTAAATTCCAAAACTTGAGGACAAGTTTTGAAACCTTTTTCAAAACATTAGGCTTTTAACTATTTAAATTTCAAAACAACAAAAACTTTGGGTTCAAATTTAAACTATAAAACCTAAAGGGAAAAATATGAAACATTTCATAACAACAATGATCAAATAACAAATAATTCAAATTAAGATTTAATCACATAATTATCCATATTTGATTTATTTAATGATTTCTTGCAAAACAATTTATCAATTTACTAAAAATAATTAATCAATTATCTTATAAGGAAACAATTATCTTATTAATTGATAAATATCTTCAATTAGATCAAAAATATAGTCAAATATATCATATAATCGGATTAATATTGATCTAAAATGATAAGGTAACTATCCATAAGCAAAAACAACAAGAAATCCCGAAGTACCCTCCATTGACGAGCTGACTCGGCGAGTCAGGCTTGGACTCGGCGAGTCTGCATGGACTCGGCGAGTTCAGCCATGGACTCGGCGAGTCCAGCCTCCAGAAACCCAAAAAACGAATTTTCCAGTTATACAATGCATCAATACAATTGAAACCAAGCTAGGCTTTGATACCACTGATGGGTTTTGGTCACAAGACATCCTATGTGCTCACACAAACCCTAATGCTTGGAGCTAGGTTTCTCTATTGTACATGCTTTGAATCCAAGACTATAAACCCTTATTCTAGCATATGGAAATCAATATTAACATATAATTAGGTTTAAGATATTACCTTGATTGTTATGTAGCAATAACAATCCTAATTCCTCCTTTGAATTTACTTTGGAAGGCTTAGAGTCACAAGTGTCACTGCTCTAATGGTTCACAAACACCAGAAGCAAGAGAATGAAGAGGAAAGAGTATGGAGGCTGCCCAAAACGTGTTCTAACCCTAGAAGAAGTCTTAGCCACGTTTTTGGGTCATAAGGGTCTTATATATAGTAAGGCTATTAGGGTTATCTAACAAGGAAACCCTAATTTGGATGCTTAAGCTCTAAGCAACCCATGGAGCCCTTTCCTTAAGGCCTTGGACGATTTCATATGGGCTTCCCCCATAGAATTCGTCCACCTTATAATAAAAGGCAATCCATGGCCCAAATTGCAATTATCTTATAATTACAATTCCAGTCCCTTAAGTTTAATTAATCTCTTTTAGTCACAAAACTAATTACCAATTATTTATTGACTGATATTAATTAAACAATATGATTTCTCCTTTAATATATTATTCCCATAATATATTAATAAATAATATTTAATCCTTTCTCTCCATAATTCATCCTATCAAGTTGCTTTGGTGAAGGCAACCCAAAAGGACCATGCACCATCGGGTCAAGTACATACCAAAATAGTTATGGACTTAGACACTAATCCAACAGAAACACCCCTCCATGTCTGACAACCATCTCATAGAAACAATCGGGTCTTGAACTCCATCGAAGGTAAGGGGCTTCGTATTATCGAAGTCCCGATACTGAAAACCTCTACCGGCTCCTCCCCCTGCCGCTGCTACAGCCGCTGTAGCCGCCACGGCAGCCGTCTCTGTAAGAGCTGCATAGCGCTCATCAAAATACTCGACCATGGCGGTCTTGATCGACCCAAACAGTTCCGGCAACTCGGCCCGGAACAATGCAACAACCTCATCATGCAGGATCTCACAAATCCTACCATCCAACTCGTTTGTGCTCATCTAACCAAAAACCTCGGGCGGTACTGACACCCTGACCGCCCTCTCCTGCTCCTGATCTTGATCCGGATCTGCTCCCAGCATGCCTCGTAACCATCATACTGAAAATACCGCAAAACATCAGACGCTCTCCCAGAACCCCGGGAACCAACTCCCAACCCCATCCTAGAGGTTGTGGCTTCCTTGATACGCGTATGGGTTCTGTGCTTTCAGTAGTACGAGCCCATACTACCTTCCACACCTACCCATATTTATAACAAGTATCACCATAACACCCTAGTGATGATCATACATAACAAGCACTCAACCCTCACTCCTAGAGGAACATTGGAAATCTCATACAGAAAGAAACCCTAGGCTAGCAGGCATCATAAATCAGGCAACTCTATCATGAAATTCCTGAAGATCCATAGCCTAGTACTAGCATGCTGTTCTACCATATCTCAAAAACAAATATCTTGTATGGTATTTTGGGGTTACTTACTGGCTCCGGCTGATCGTACCTCCGCGTCCTCTTTTGCTCATTTTGAAAACCATTTTAAATTCTCTTTTGAAAACTCTCCTTGATTTCAGATTGGATTCACACGAATGTTCCTCCAATTCACTCAAACCTGGCTCTAATACCAACTTGTAACACTCCAAAATTTCCAACCAATTTAAACTTTTCAAAACAACCCAGTTTCGTTAAGTTATTACAAAAAGGTTTTCAATACAATTATTATCAGATTCTTCCCAGAACCATATCATAAAATAATAAACATGAGGAGCGGTACGATCACGCCTTTGCCTTGCCATGGTCTCCAGTACCTGAAACATTTAAACCATAACTGTAAGCCCGAAAGCATAGTGAGATACCCCCAAAATATCAACCACATATACCATACACATAACATGTCATATCATAATAGAACACAAAAGATCCATGCACTTTGGGTCTACTGTGTGACTGGTCCGCTGTACCGGGCCTTCAGTCCACCAGGTCCACCCTCCGAGTCTAGCCATATACATCGAGTCTATAATGTGATTGGTCTGCCCGCATCGGGCCTTCAATCCACCTGGTTCACTCTCTGAGTCTACAGTATGAGTGGTCCACCCGCACTGGGCCTTTAGTTGCCTTGGTCCACTCTCCGAGCCTCGGCACATCTTTTCCGCCCTCTTGGGGCCTACAACCTATCCAGACCGCTCGCTGGGCCTTCGGGATAACCGGTCCACTCTCCAAGCCTCGACACCTCTTGTCCTCCCTCTTGGGGGCTACGGCCTACCCGCCTCAACCCAACCCCAGTCCAACAACCATGTGCGCATAAACATTCAGACGTATAACAATTCGCATCCAATCAAACCGATCTAACCGATCACTAGCATAGCATCATCCTATATACTAGGATACCGATCTTAACTAGGTCTCTAACATATACCATCCTAACTACCAGGATGCAATCATAACAAGGCAATAACATAACAACGATACCCAGATTACAATTTGATAAAGGGCCGGCCTTGGTGTCGTAGACCCTGTCGATATAGCGAGGATAACTCACCTCGCAACTGTCAACTGAAGAGATAAGATCACGCAGCTCCAACCTCTGACACGAACTTCACCACTGATCAATCACCAAAACATTGAACTTAATAAATACCAAAATACCCTTGGAAGACAACAGGTCAACACAAAACTATCTCTACTCGCCGAATCACCCTGCTGACTCGTCGAGTCCCTATGCTGTGAAACTCCCATAACACGACTCATCTCGCCGAGTCCCACAACTCTGAGTCTAATCGCACTCAACTCACTGATTCATCCCTTGGCTCACCAATTCACAGCTCAACCAGGAAAGGTTAGGACCTCACGACCAGACTCGCCGAGTCTAAGAACAGACTCGCCTAGTCCAAGGCTATCTTCAATCAACTCGCCGAGTTGTTCTTCCAACTCGTCGAGTTGCTGCCTAACTTCATGTGACTCGCCAAGTACCACTAGCTCTTAACCCATACGGAGGCTTTCTAAGCCATGCAGGGTCTCCAATCCATAGATCTACTCTTATACAAGCCATCCATCATGTAAAGTGGAAAACTTTACGTGAATCCAAGGAGATCTAAGCATAATACACTCTAGGGCTAGGGTTTGGGACTAAAAGGATTCATCAACAACTCTTGAACAGGGACTTTATGCTCTTATGGATCATCACTACTCTAGATATGGGGTAGCAACCTCAGATCCAACCTCCAAACTCTAGATAGCACTAGATATACTCCCAAAAATCCCACAAATGATAGATCTAGATGGATAACCACTCAAGCAACGAATCATTACCTCAAGAGAAGACTCCAACAGAAGAATAAGTCAAAACCTTGTAAAGCCCCTTGCTTCAAGCCTCTTAATCTTCAAGGATTTCTTCAACAAACACTTCTTCAAGATCCAAATGCTCTCTAATTCTCTTAAACGAATATTATGGTTTCTGGACTTCAAGGGAGTGTAAAGAGGCTGGGGAAAGGGTATTATGTTCTTTATATAGGGCTCAACCCCCGGGATTAGGGTTTTCTCCACACAACACCAATTCGCCGAGTCCAGCCATCGACTCACCGAGTTGGCCACTTAACACACGACCAGAATCGCGACCCTACTCGCCGAATCTACCCATGGACTCGCCGAGTAGACTATCCACATTTTCACTTTGAACCCTGAACTTGCACTCCTGAACTCGGGATGTTACATAGTTTGTTGGTGCAATATTGGTATAACATAGTGATGAATATATCGTTGCTGTAATCGTCGGATGAGTCAAAAGGATCCATAATTTTTTTTCAAAAGTTTTTAAATTGTAGAGAATACAGAAAAGATAAAGAGTTGTGTGAACTGAAAAGGGTAGATATAATGTAATTATAGGTAAAAAGAGTAATAATTATTACTTTTAAAAAATTTTAGTTACCTCAAGAGGTCACAATAATGTTCCAAAAGAATTTGTTCGATCAAATTACACATTTTATGGCATCCTCTTTACAACAAGAAGTAACAACAACGAGATGGGGGGTGTAGCCCTCGTTACGACGTTGTTATGGTCGTCACCTCACATATAACGCAAGCACAATGGTATTAGATTTATGGAAATGAAAAAAATGTATTAAGATTGTGGTTATCACTACAAACTAGGATAAAATTGATGAAAATCTTTTTGTTGTGCTTTTATTTTATTAAAAAAATAAGTTTAAAATTAGTAATATTAACTAGGGAAGAACCCCGCTTTGCGGGGTTGGACACGACAAAGAAATCGTAAAAACATGAAGATTACCAAATTACACTATCACCAATGGACACCTTGGTCTCTTTGTTTTCTTTAAAACAGACTTATTTTATCTTACACACTCATTCTCAATACATTCTTGTTAACAGGTCTGTGTGAATCTTCTTCCTCTTCCTCTTCCTTTTCGTCATCTCTTAGGGGCGTTGTTGACTTTTCCTACCTGGAAAAGAGTTGAGACTCTTGATATTTAATGCAACTGTACTTCAAGAAATAGATCTCATGATTCTTCTCATTGGAGATGCTGATCTTTTAGGCATTGATGATCTTTTAAGACCACGACTTCTTTCAGCATCCATTTGATCTTCCTCCTCCACACTTGAATCCTCATCTTCGATTGAGCTCAATTCAACATATTTATGCAACGACTCCCTGAAACATGTACATGTAGAAAATACTACATAGCTAACAAGAAACGTACTTATCAGATGATGAGATTACAAAATTTCTATCCCCTCTAGTTGAGAGATTTCTTTTCCAATGCTAAGTATGCCTCGCAAACCAATAATTTGTAAAAATCTAACAAATTAAAACAAACTAAAGTGAGAAGAAAGAGGTGAAAGCTTTTCAGAAGTTGAAAAATTGGAATTGAGATACATATAATAATATGGACCTTGTCAATGTGGCTATTGTAAGGATGGATAGACTTTCATTTTAGTAAAAGATAGACTTAAAATTATCATCAATGGCACCATTAGATGGATATAGACCAAATCCTTTGTTCCAATGGCTCTATTTGATGTTGCACCCACACAATTTCAAACTTTTTCATTTATAGTTATGCTTAACTCATTAAGCTCATTAAACAAAAGAGAAACGACCTTTTACTATAGAAAAGAATATTAGACTAATAGAGCACTTTAACCTTTAGCCATTTCAACATTTTTTTAAGAAAAAGGTTCTTAATGGGAATAGAGTACCGTGGGTAGCCTATCAAATTAATAGAACAAACATAAAAAAAACCTTTTTCACCATTTTTTTAAAGTTTCCTTTTTACATCTAGGAACAGGATCTTATAGGAACTTCATCTTGTAATCAAGAAGAGACGACCAATTGGGGCGGCCTAGCAACTAGCATCTATGCGTTCTCCAGGCCATTTCCTGCAGATATCCCACAACATAGATGATAAATCTAATTAACAAAGTAAAGGACCAAAATGAGTTTATAGAAAAATGAAACTTACAAAATATATCATATTTGACCATCCGTAAAATGATCGGTAACATCTGCATACCCCCTGGGACTGGCCTCTTTCCGTATATTATTGGTTGTTTGCATGACAAACATTTTTTGAATTAAATCAAATTAATGACATAAAACAAAAAATTAGATCAAATTTGACCCACAAACAGATTTGCTGAAAAGCCACCATAAACATTTTGAAGGATGTAATTTGGGTTATGCAAGGAATAATGAGGGGTAATAATGTCAGATAAGTGCAAAGTTCAAGGAATTGACTTGTATGTGTATATAAAAAGGCAGTTTAGTGTTAATTTAAACTTTTTGAAATGCTTTGCACTGTATTATTACAAATCATATAAGTCTTCTTTAAAATTTACAATACTTTAATATAAAACTTATTTTAGATCAATTATTATTTTTTTGAAGACAATTTATGTTGAGGGTATGGTATTATAGAGACGTTACCTTTATTGAAAAAAATTAAATCAATAAGAATGAGCCAAAAGTGAATGAATTAGATGACAAACATAGATGGATTCAACATTAACACACTGCAATCTGTTGATCTTGACACCAAAATTTCTCATGGAACCTAATTGAACTCCATCTCTGATTCATATAGCTTCTTGTAATCTATCACAAGGAGCATCAACATTTTACACGTTACAAATCCTCAATTTCAAGATTTAGAGGCATAATTTCATTCAATAGAGACTCTATGTCATCCTGCCACCATTGTTCATCCCTAATCGACCGGTGGCCCTTGTAAGTTCCTAAAAGAACAAAAAACACATAAAAGAAACTAACCTCCTTCCTCTGTAATATCATATGTCCAAACAGTGATATTGTCCCTTAGAATATGTTTGTGAAGTAGTTATTGTATGTTCAGTCTCATCATCCTTTGTCATAATTATGAATCCTCAAATTCCAATGGCTTCAAACTGCCCCCTGTCACATGATGCATACACAATTTAATTAGTCATACATATAAAATTGTCACAACTAGCACTTTAGCTAGGAAATTCTATTCTCGTGTAATCATTCAACTATTGTAAAACATATACTCTAAGTAAATATCACTAGGTGCTCATTTAAATGCACCTTTCATGTTCAACAAAGAGTCTGAAACCCCTAAGAATCCCGGTTTGAGTCCATATTGCACTAGGATTTCTTTATTGGGCCTAATGGACCAATAAGCATCCAATTCAACTATCTTGGGCTTGGAAACCCTATTTGGATTCTAAATGGACCCAATTCACAAATCCATAACATTTTTGACCATTTGGGCGTAGAATGATTCATTCTAACCCTAATGGGCCTTATTGGACCATAAGTAATCCAATTAACCCTAGTAAGCCATAAATCCATTCTTTTATTCTATTTGAGTCGTGAACCATCTAATGAGCCCCTAGGGCCGAAAAGTAATCATTTGGGCCTCATGATTTCGATTAAAGACAAGTAAAGGCCCAAACTACTCCACCCCTTCTCCTAGCGCAAAAATTCTCGGCCCATGAGTAAAAAAAAGGAAATGAAATGGGGGTTGACTTTGGTGGTGCCACCTCCATATTATTCACCATGTAACAACGCAATTGTCTCTCATATTTCCATGAAAAGTCATATCACCATCTCTATTCTTCTACTTACGGCGGAGAGGTAAAACACACACACACACACACACACTCTTTCAAACACTCTCCAAACACTCTCAAAGATCATCCTCCTTCCTCTAAGATCTCGAAAATTTTCTAGAGTTCTAAGGATCTTCATCAAGTATCTTCTTTCATCTTAACATGAAAAAAACTCCTTCTTACATAGCTTTATTCCATGATCACACCTTAGAAACTTCATAAGCTCGAAAACGACTTCAACGTGTTGCTAGGACCAAAAATCTCAACCTCTCTTCTTCAAAACCGAAACATCAAAGCAAAGGTGAGTTCATACCCCCTTGTTTTCAGTTTTCACATGATTTTTGGGGGAGAATGCAAGTAAAATGTGTAGATGTATGTTTTATATGCATGTCTTGTGTGATTTCTTAGTTTATTTTGTAAAAATGTGTTAGATCTTAACCAATCTCGACATTTTAAGTAACATTGAGTAAAGAACCATGAACTAAGACACTTTATACATCATATTATCAAGTCGAAAGTGATTATATGTTTAAGATATAAAAGTTTAAAACAAAAACCTTGTTAAGTGTGGAAATTGTCAAGAAAACAAAAGATAAGGGCAAAAGATGACATTTATCTTTTTATAGGGACCAAACAGGTCCTACTTGTATAAAAAGGTGGTTTTATGTTAAAAATACTTTCCAAAGGGCCAAAAATGTGAATTTGAGCTTAATGGGCCAAATATTTGGGCCTCACGGTTTTAGGCCCAAATTTACGTAAAAATGGAAGTTTTGGGATTAAAAATGCTATTTGACCAAAGTTTGAGTCATAAATGTAAATAAACCAAATTTAGGGATGAAAATGACATTTATCTCTAAATTGGACCGAAAAATGTAACTTTTATCAAAATTGGGCCGAAAGTGTCAATTTTTACAAACAAGAGGCTGAAAATGTAATTTTCTGCAAAACTGGGCCATAAATGTCAAAATATAAATTTTTGGATTAAATCTGTGAATTTTTAAACATTTGGGACAAAACTACAAATTTTTATAAATTATGGATTAAAGGGTTATCTTTAAAAAACTTTGGGCCTTAATTGAAAATTTGAGATATATTGGCCAAGAACGTAGTTTTTACAAAAAGGGGACTTTTTATATTCAATCCGTTAAAACTCGAACTAAAACGAACAACGAAGTAATAACAAAATGATGAAATACATCGATAACAATTTTATTGGGCCTAATATTCATGTTACATGGCCAATGGGCCTTAAGGGCCCATTTAAGTGTATATTGAGTCCAATATTTTCCATGACATGTTTATTGGGCCTTGCGACCCATTTACATGTTAATTTGGGCTTGAGCTATGGGTAACATGTTTGTTGGGCCTTGGTGGTCCACTTACATGCCTATTGGGCCCAAATTACCCTCTTACATGTTATTGGGCCTTTGTGGTGCATTTACATGCTAATTGGGCTTGGACTGAAATTCACATGCTTAGTAGATCGTAACTGTACCTTTGCATAATCATTGAACTTCGTATACTTATATATGTACCTTTTGAATATAAAAACATACAACATATACGTAAACATTAAACATAGTACAAAAGGTTGAGAATCTAGTGACACATGTCGGTTGGCACCTCTTAGTGTACAATCGTAGCCTGTAGTTATAACCAAAGTTTCCTGGAGGGAGAGCGGGAGTTTGTGTATATATCTATACGGGGTGACCCCCACGCCTTAATTGTTCGCTACAGCTAGACTAGGCCTAGGGCGACAAAACCTTAAGCAAATACCGGCATTTGAAAAAAAATGTCAAGACGGGCAACCTAGTCGTTATCATGCATGGTTATAACGGCTCATATAAAGATTTAATACCAATTTAACAATTCGGAGATTAACTCTTCGATTGTGTCAATACAAAACAACTTATCTAACGATACAAGAACCTCGACATTGTTATAAATCAGAAAATATCGGATTTTCCGGGGAAATATTAATATAAGATTATCACTTACTTAGAATACAAGAAATCTAAACTACATTCATATATGTTACAACTATGAAATTCCACATGCATTTATACTTGATTTTCACATCATTTTCAGACATTTTACATAAAATTTCAGATTTTCTGGGGAAATATTAATATACGATTATCACCAGTGTTGTAAAACTCACCGAGTTGGCCGAGTACTCGTCCGACTACTCGCTACTCGGCCCCTGACCGAGGCGAGTTACAAAATCCGAGTACTCCCCGATCGGCCCCTTATTGAAGCGAACAATGTTGTAAAACTCGGGCAACTCGGTTTTTATTATGTATAATATACTTAATGATTTATTATTTAACACACACATATATGATTATTACTTCATATATATCTTAAATTATCAATAATTATTCACGAAATGGGACCATTGTGTGTTGTTTTTTTTTTTTTTTTTTTTTTTTGTTGTTGTGTATTCACATGTATCTAATTTTGTTATATATTTCATTCAACTCATGGTTTTAACTTATGATTTTTACATATATAGTTTCCCTAAAAAAATTTATATAAATGACCGAATCCGAGTACTCCCCGAGTACTCCCGAGTAATTGCTACTCGGTAGTCGGCCGAGTAGGTACCGAGTAGCGATTTCTACAACCATGATTATCACTTACTTACAATACAAGAAATCTAAACTACATTCATATATGTTACAACTATGAAATTCACACATGCATTTATACTTGATTTTTACATCATTTTTAGACATTTTACAGAAAATATCGGATTTTCTGGGGAAATATTAATATATGATTATCATTTACTTACAATACAAGAAATCTGAACTACATTCATATATGCTACAACTATGAAATTCACACATGCATTTATACTTGATTTTCACATCATTTTACAGAAAATATCAGATTTTTTTGGTTTTTACGAAAGATACAAAGACTTTTATTCAAACAAACTTATGAACTCACCAACATTATATATGTTGACCATTTTCAAAATAACTTGTATTGTCAGGTAATCGTTAAGCAGGAAGATTTTCAAGTATGTATGGATTTATTTTGTGTGACATCACTTATCGTACAATTAATACTTTGAAATTATGTAATTTATAACAATGTACTTGATGTGAACAATGTTGGTTGTCATATGTAATGCTGGTGGTGAATGTGTTATGTTTCATGTATATTCATTATGATGATAATTCAATTGTTATTCACACGAGCCCCCGAACATTTCCGCCATTTGGTTCGGGGGTGTGACAGGTTGGTATCAGAGCAATGTTTATAGTGAACTAGCATATCTAATCATACATGATATGCAACTATAAGCACAATGGGACTAAATAACTCTGAACAAAATACAAATTTCACACTTATGTGTGCATATTAGGATAATAACCTAACAATATTTAATAAAAGATTCTGGAGGAAATTGAACACCATGATTAAACCTGGGCAGTTATGTAGTCATATTAGTGATAAATATAGCCTGATCAACTATATTTATTAAGAATATGACCAACATGTGTCCTGGAGTAGTTGTAGCGGGAAATGAATCCAAAAGCCTACCTCACTCTCCAATAACTCTAGGAACCCAAAACCTAAATAATTAAAAATATACTATAGGAATAATCAAAACATGACTTATTCATATGCCCTCATGAAGTCACCATGGACGACGCTTAACAAGGAGTCCATTTTTATCAAGCCCTAGTGGCTCATGGGATGCTTGAGGAGAATCCCGAGGAAGAACAAGGGGGAGCCCCTAGCATTGGGCCCGACGAGTACACTAATACAGACTATGAGTTTGATAGGAGTGACGAAGACATGGAGGAGGATGGGGACACAAATGAAGCCCCCAACGAACCTCCTACCGATGAGGCACACCAGGACCACCCTGCTCCACCAGAGAACCCCGTTGATGAGGATCGTTCTCTGGAAGCAGAGGTTGTCACACTTCAACATCAGCTATTTGCTATGGAGGCACGAGTCGTGCAAGCTGAGCAGGAAAAGGATGAGGTCATCAAAGAGATGACCGAGATGGATCAGTTATTATCACAACATTTTGGGATATGATTTCGTTACCAACATTAGGTACTTCTAAGTATAATCAGGACCAGTAGTATCTCTTAATAGTATTAGGTTTCCCTTATGTGTACTATGCTATGTACTATCGACTCTATTTTTAAGTGATCACACTACTCATAGGGTCATCATGCTGTCAGATTTTATACTACTCCATGTACCTGATGAGTTTTGGTCATAAGACATCCTATGTGCTCATACAAACCCTATTGCTTGGATCTAGGTTTCTCTATTGTACATGCTTTGAATCCAAGACTATAAACCCTAATTCTAGCATATGGAAATTGATATTAACATATAATTAGGTTTATGATACTACCTTGATTGTTATGTAGCAATAACAATCCCAATTCCTCCTTGAATTGACTTTGGAAGGCTTAGAGGCACAAGTGTCACTCCTCTAATGGCTTACAAACACCAAGATCAAATGGAGAAGGTATAAGGAGAGAGGAGAGGTATCAGAATTCGTTTCTAGGACCTCTTGGGAAGGCATGGATGAATTCATGAGCCTTGGGGGGTCTTTATATAGGTGTAGAGATTAGGGTTTTAGTCCTTATCCTTATCTAGTTGCTTGCCCACCAAGTAACCATAAGATAAGCCTTGAAAACCCTTATCCTAGTCGAATTCTAAGGCCTTATCACCTTAAATTCGTCCAACCTATTAATAAGATAATCCTTACCTTATTTTGTAACTATCACATAATTACAATTCAGCCCCTCTAGTTTAATTAATTACACTTGATCACAAAATTAATTCTTAATTAATTATTGACCAATATTAATTAAACAAATATGATTTCTCCTTTAATATATTATTCTTATAACATATTAATAAATCATAATAACCCCTCTCTCTATTTATTTCTCCAATCAAGTTGCTTTGGTGAAGGCAACCCAAAAGGACCATGCACCATCGGGTCAAGTACATACCAAAATAGTTATGGACTTAGACACTAATCCAACAGTCTCCCACTTGGATAAGTCTAACAACTATTCTGCGTATGACTTCAGATCCCGATCTGCAATCGTAGCTTTCCAAAGCCACTGTCAACTCTGATCATAACAAATACGCGTGTCCTTAGATAAGGGATCATATATTCCTCCATTCTAGATATCATATGAGATATGATTTCAAATCATTCTCTTTGTACTATATCTCGATTTCTGATTTATGACGACTGACTAATTGAACAAATCAAATTAGCCCTAGCCCGGCCGAGCATTTACGTTTGTCATCACTAAACCATCGAGGGGCCCAAAGATATCGCTTTTATCCTACTTTGAATAAAAGGAACGGATAAACTTTGATACAATGCTTGCTTGCACTCACTCACCGAATCACACACAACAATATGTTTTATAACACCAAGTTACTAGTGCGTTTACATATTATCAATGTGCAACCGATTTGCAGGATACAACTCACACATCTCGGTTTCAAGAATATAAGATGTTATTGTCTCACCAATCACTCGTGATACAATTCATGGAGTGATCCAAGTGTGCGTGGGTTTAATCCAATGCTCAAATTCATATTCATAAGCACTCATGAACATTGCAGCAAACATTTTCTTATTTCTAATGCTCTTTAGACAATCCACACACCAATTCACGACAGTCTTCATTCATATCTACTTCCAACATATGAACGACTGTGGCCCGTTTGAATAATTTGATTATTCGTAATAAACTCAATTATTCTGGAAGTCAAAACATGCAAATGTGAAACACAAGAATAATACTAATCCCATATAGCCTCAACCCTTTGAGCATAAATAAAACACCTTTTATTTATCTCCATATCGATTACTCATTATTTGTCATTTCGGTTAATCAACTTCTTACTTGAATTACAACACTTGTCCCATGCTCCTAGCATGCACACAATGTTTACCTATGGTTCTTACTTTGTGAAATAGATCACATTGAACACATTTCCAATCATTCTCATTTCACAACTCCAAATCCTTTTTCATAAGTGAAAGAATATCAAATTCTTGCTACTTATAGAATATGCTAGATTCTAACATTCTATGCAACTATCCTTTCGTAATGTCACTGCACCAAAGTCACAAAGACTATTGCCAATGATATTACAAAGCCCTGTATCGGAGATTGTTACAAGACAATTCATTAGACGTGATGTCTCTCACTCAAAGTACATTCTTTGAACAACCTTTTGCATAGAAGTTTCTAATCTAGTCATAGATTTCTCAATATTCAATTCCCAATATGGATACATTTCCATATTTTCAAATGACAACTCATTCTTAATAGAATCTTATCTATTCGTAATGATGTCAATATGGTCCATCCGGTATGGAAACATTTCCATAATTTTCCAATACTATACTTCCAACTACTCACAAGCGACCAATCCTTGTCGAACTTTGGATTGTCCTTTGATAGTTGTTTAATTATTTTAGCCAAAATCAATTCTCGTCTTTTTTTCCTCTAAATGCGCTAGACATTTGGAAAATTTTAGAATGGTCAAACATTAAAGCATTTGCAATCGATCCTATACCCGAAGCGTATGGGACACGACGCATAATGTTTTATTTGCTATGCTCTCAAAATTCAAATTATGAGGAGGAATGCCGTAATCATAATCGAAATTTTAAGAACACACTATATACCCTTGACTAAATTTATTAACATTTCTTAACCTAAACCTTTAGATTTGAAATGAAGCATAATATTCTCTCCCTTAATTATAGCAAAACAACTTTACAACCCTTACGACTTTGCAAGGTATAACTCTTGTTTTCTATAATTAATATTGCCAACTTGCAATACGTGCCTTAGTAATCATACAATCATAACATTTATGCTCCCACTATCATGATGATTATTATAAAACATAACACTTATGCTCCCACTAGCTTCGACATATATTCATAAATATCTTAACTTTCAGAAAAACAATGCTTATTGAATTTCTTAAGTTCATGTTTCTCATACTTAGTGCTTTTATAATCTTTTATCAAGGCTTCTTGAACTTATACACCTTTGCCTTCTATATTTCAAATGTGTGTCTAAATACTTAAGACTAATTGCCAAACCTCACAATTCAAATTATGGAAAGGGATACCGTAACCATAATCGAATTCGAGAATGCAATTTTAGAATCACTATCTTCTTAAAATCTCTCTTAGTGAAAGCATTTCCTCACAATCATTTTCATGAAGGAGGAAAACTTATGACACTTAGATTTAAACGGTGTATGTGTTCCTATCTATGTGAATTTGTTAAAACTAAAGTTTACGACAAATTCAAACTCATATGGACTAAACTTTCTTAAATCTTGATTTCTTGCCTTATGGTAGCACAGCTGCCCACCATGTCTTGCAAGTAGTTAAGCAGCTCACCCTTTCCTATCAATGTACCCTTCATTGATTAAGGTGCTTTGCCTTTTATGCGTTCAAAATGAGAACTCATAGAACTCACATGCATAATTAACTCGATTGGATTGGCACAAAAACAAAATAATGTCAACACGATAGGTTGTAAACCTCAACTCGTGTGCTAGTGATGATCAATAAGGTTTATTTGATTTGTTCTTGAAACCTTTCAAGACCATTAAGACTCCCACTTACTCCTTGACATATAAGATTCTCTTGTCAATAACCATTTCTTGACAAAAAAAATCCAAGAGTTAGTGTAGCTCATATCAAAATACTTCATAAATTGGTCCTAGTTGGTCTTTGTCTTATCCAGGACATCACAACTTTCCACATTTGATGAATGTTATAAACCTTACTTTTTCACTCGATGTCACAATCTTAACTTTAAGACTTGTTATTGGAACGAAGTATTATTGACTTATTGATTTAACCATTTCTTCAATTCTTGATTCCTCTTCTTAGACATACAATTGTACTAAGACTCATTTACAGGATCAATTGAGATATGGTTCTTAATCATTAAGACCTATCATAAAGCATAAAAGGTACTCTCCCATCTCTTAGAATGGAGAAACTTTTATCTTTCTGCCTACTTGATTCTTCTTATTCGTTCTGCTATTGATCTAAACCCTTTAATCAATTCAGAATTACACTTAATCTTGTAAGTATAATCATATTTACTAAACCTTTAGTAAATCATGAGGAATATCTTTGTTACTCTTATGGTAGACTTGATCAACACGCAACTTTGTGTATTCGATCTTCAAGTCCTTCACTTGACACTTTGTCAATGAATTAGTCTAATTTCCAAATATGAAATTTCTCATTCATCGTGCAACCAAGTTGCATGATTCCAAATTTCTGTCCAATTGAAACTTGGGCGATGAGAAACTCTCCTTATTTGGTAAATTCTCGACTTTCCATAAATAACATAATAAGAATCATATCCATTTGTTGTAGAAATATGCAAACACCAATTTTCATAACAATTTCATTGCAAGGAAATAAACAAATAAATAAATAAGTCAAAAGAAAATTTATTTTATTTATAAAAGCAGCGGAAAAATTTGTCCTTACAATGTAAAATCCATTGAAAACTATGTATTTCAAAAGAAAAATTTCTAACAACTCTATCATAACTATCTAAGCTCAAAATCTAATCTTCAAGTCCATGCGATCAAGATCCATTCCTTGTGATTAGATTCATCTTGCTCTTTTACCAAGCTTCCTTTCTTTTCACTGATCCTGTAAAACATTCAAATGCAATCTTATTACATTATGTATTAAGAATTAATGAATACGAACTTAATGGAGTTAGATAGTGCATTTTACCTGAAGCGCAACCATACTCTTTGACTCTCCCATCTTCTGGACTCTTCAGGCTCTTTGGGCAGACTTGTATCCAACGCCCTTTCTTTTGGCAGTAAACGCAGTTCGGTTCTCCTAGAACATCTTCGGAAGCATGGTCGGTTGAGTTTTCCAACAAATACGCTCCATTGCTTCGCCAAATCATTTCTGATTCAGTAGCAATGAGCATGTAAGTTAGGTCAATGAGGTTGTCGTCATGATCCATCATATAATACTTTCTTTTGAACTCATTATATGATTTAGGAAGTGACTGCAAAACCCAATTTACAGCCAACTCATCTGGGAATGACACACCCAACATTATCAACCTATCAATGTGTGATTTCATTCCTAGAACGTGGGCACACACGGGTTTACCATCTTCATGTTTCATTTCCAATAGGGCCTTAGTGATATTGAACCTTTCAATTCTTCGATCTTGTGGGTTGGGAAGAACAATAGGAGGAGGAGGAGGAAGTGAAGCATGATTTCTCATTCCTCGATTGAATCGTGGAATGCTTGTTCCACGGGATTTGGGAAGACCATAGTTGACGAACTTTGACATCTACAAAACGGGAGAAAAACAAATTCAAGTTAGTTGATTGATTGAGTCCTTAGTAAATCACCCAAATGAGATACTAAGGCTAGGACCCAACACAATATTCTACAACTCGGGAGAGGGATGCTGTAACCCTAATTGCAAAATATTTGAAGGTAAGTGAATGACGATTCACTAATTTCCACCATGAAAAACGAAAAGGAAAATTAAGTTTTAAATCTATGAAAACTCCTAGATCCTTTGAGATTCATTGAACTTTCAATGGCATGTTTAAATCTTGATATGCCCCTCTTGTTTGTGAATGGGATGCCGAGGAACACAAAGCGGGTGTGAATAACCATGCAAACTTACATGGTGCCCTCACATGTTACAGTCACCTATTCGATGTGCCGATAAACCACACACGCTCCACCAAACTATGACAAACATTGAGTCACCCTTTGCTACCTTTGCTTAGAACCATTTAGTGTGCCGGTTAACCACACACGCTCCACTAACGTCTTCGCAAGGGCACAAAGTGTAATTTCATGGAATTGCATCAATTCACTTTTGCCTAAGTAACTAAGATTGGGAATTTTATGAAAACATTTAGTTACTTTTATACTTCATTATACTTATAATGGAAGGTTTCGTCCTATCCTACCCGTTCGGCTAACGACCCTCCACTAGTCAAGAGTGCGGTGGGTAAGAGTGGATACCCATTCAATCGCCATTTTATAGGCAATTTCCTTAAACACCCCTTATGGACCAGCTTCGTGAATGAGGCCTACTAACGGTAAGACTGACTTTTACTCATACATATATATAATGTTAGACTTTTAATGTTATATATAGTATAGGGTGTATTTTATACTTTCAAAATACTAGGTGGTCTAATTTAACAATTATACTTTTAATTCAATTAAATTGTAAACCTAAACTTTTATGGATTTATTAAACTTCTTTTAATTAGACACCTTAGTTAATTAATAAAACCATAACGATGTGATTTGAACTTTTTTTTAAACAGTACTAGAGTTTTAGAATTTAACATTCCTAATTAAACTTTTAATTAACTTTTAAATTCCAAAACTTGAGGGCAAGTTTTGAAACATCTCAACACATTAGGGTTTAGAATTTAAATATACATCAAAATTAAACCATTTAATCAAAATTTAAATTCCAGAACTTGAGGGCAAGTTTTGAAACCTTTTCCAAAACATTAGGGTTTTAACTATTTAAATTTCAAAACAACAAAACTTTTGGGTTCAAATTTAAACTATAAAACTTATGGGGAAAATATTAAACTTTTTATAACAACAAGGATCAAATATCAAATAATCTAAATTAACAATTAATCACATAATTATCCATATTTGATTTATTTAATGATTTCTTGCAAAACAATTTATCAATTTAGTCAAAATAATCAAACAATTATCACATAAGGAAACAATTATCTTATTAATTGATGAATATCTTCAATTAGATCAATAATATAGTCAAATATATCATAAAATTGGATTTATATTGATCTAATATGATAAGGTAACTATCCATAAGCAAAAACAGCAAGAAATCGCGAAGATATCCCCATCTGACGAGTTGACTCGTCGAGTCTGCATGGACTCGGCGAGTTCATCTATGGACTCGGCGAGTCCAGCCTCCAGAACATCAAAAATCGATTTTTTTGAACATGTAATGCATCAATAGAATTGAAACCAGTTTAGGCTCTGATACCACTGATGGGTTTTGGTCATAAGACATCCTATGTGCTCATACAAACCCTATTGCTTGGATCTAGGTTTCTCTATTGTACATGCTTTGAATCCAAGACTATAAACCCTAATTCTAGCATATGGAAATCGATATTAACATATAATTAGGTTTATGATATTACCTTGATTATAATGTAGCAATAACAATCCCAATTCCTCCTTGAATTGACTTTGGAAGGCTTAGAGTCACAAGTGTCACTCCTCTAATGGCTTACAAACACCAAGAGCAAATGGAGAAGGTATAAGGAGAGAGGAGAGGTATAAGAATTTGTTTCTAGGACCTCTTGGGAAGGCATGGACGAATTCATGAGCCTTGGGGGGGTCTTTATATAGGTGTAGAGATTAGGGTTTTAGTCCTTATCCTTATCTAGTTGCTTGCCCACCAAGTAACCATAAGATAAGCCTTGAAAACCCTTATCCTAGTCGAATTCTAAGGCCTTATCACCTTAAATTCGTCCAACCTATTAATAAGATAATCCTTACCTTATTTTGTAACTATCAGATAATTACAATTCAGCCCCTCTAGTTTAATTAATTACACTTGATCATAAAATTAATTCTTAATTAATTATTGACCAATATTAATTAAACAAATATGATTTCTCTTTAATATATTATTCTTATAACATATTAATAAATCATAATAACCTCTCTCTCTATTTATTTCTCCAATCAAGTTGCTTTGGTGAAGGCAACCCAAAAGGACAATGCACCATCGGGTCAGGTACATACCAAAATAGTTATGGACTTAGACACTAATCCAACAGTACCGTATGCCTTTTGGCAAATTTTCATGTATCAAAATAGTTAGTATTAACAAAAAATGCTTTATGTTTTGTCATGATGTTGTCATCTGCTATGTGTTTTATTTCTTGTTTTACGTAAATACGCGAAATTACTTAAATACACACTCGATACACCTAGCCTAGGCATTCCAAACTCACAAAACAATAGGCACTCAACATCTTTCCGTTCCATGACAGAAAGATGCCTCAAAGGCCCAACTACGGAAACAACACAACACCAATCCCGCTAGAAATAAAGTCGGTAGCATTCTAGGTAGCAGTGTCCGTTGCGGTCACTGCAGCACTTGCACAGATTCGCAATGGAAACAAAAGAGAAGGCAACAGACATGGAACCGGAAGCACAAATCAAGAACAAACCACGGAGCCGCACGACCATGCATCTACAAGGACTTCACCAACACCAAACATCGAACCTTTAATGGGACAGGCGGCGTAATAGCCCTAAAGCAATGGATCGAGAAAGTAGAATCCGTTTTTGAAATCTGCGAGTGTCCGAATGAGGGTAAGGTCAAGTTCGCAGCCTGCACATTCATTGATAAAGCCCTCTCCTGGTGGAATGGCTACGTAGAGGCCATGACACTCTTGGTGGGGAACGTGATGCCCTGGGAAGAGCTGAAGGAGATGATGTTGGTAGAATACTGTCCTAGAGGTGAGATTCAGAAGATGGAACAAGAGTTGTGGAACTTCACAGTTCAAAACTCCAATATCGATGCATATATATCTAGGTTTAGTGAGCTATCTATTTTGTGTCCCAGAATGATCACCTCAGAAGGGAAAAAGATTGAGAGGTTTATCTGGGGATTGACTGCACCTATCCAAGGGAATGTCATTGTGGCAAACCCTAAGACGTTTGATAGCGCCAAGAGACTGGCCAAGAAACTGTATGATCATGGCAATAAGAAGGGTGCCAAAACAATGGAAGCAGAGGTTAAGAAGGAAAAAGAGAGAAATAAAGGGAGAAACGACAAGAGAAACGGAAAACAAAACTCGGAATCATCTAAGAAGCAACAAATTGTGACTGTCCATGCTGCAACTCAAGCTACCACCACACCACACGCTCCAGCCTCATCCATGCTAAATGCTCCAAAGCAGTACTCAGGAAATCTCCCCAAGTGTAACAAATGCAACTTCTACCATCATGGGGAATGCAGAGAGATGATTTGCACATGGTGCAACCGGAAGGGCCACACAACAAAGTATAATAGGACTCAGCTTCAACAAAACCAAATGCTAAACAACAACAACAACATCAACAATAACAACAACACCAATGTTGGGGCCAGTTATACCTATTACGGATGTGGGAAAACCGGGCATTTCAAGCAAAATTGCCCCAATGCAAACGATCAGGGGGCAGAAGCGGCAGGGAGAGTGCTGACAATAGGTCAGGGTGAACTAGTGCAGGACCCAGCAGTTGTCACCGGTACTTGCTAACAACTCTTATGCATGCATATTATTTGATAGTGGGGTGGAGCGAAGCTTCGTTAGTAATAAATTCAAGTACTTGCTAAATCAACAACCCCGTAATCTCAACGAAGCCTTCACGGTGGAAATGACTAATGGGAAAACTGAAACCACCAAAGATATCTATATATGATGCACGTTAACAATAAACAACCACTATTTTCAAATAAATTTGATGTTAGTAAATATTACGAGTTTTGATGTGATCATCGAAATGGATTGGTTAAGCCCACATCATGTCGATATTATGTGTCACGAGAATGCCGTTTGCCTTCATCTTTCTAATCACGAAACCCTAATAATCTATGGACATAAACCCGGCGCAAACCTTCGACTTATCTCATTTATCAAGGCACAAAAGTGTCTACAAAAGAAAAACTATGCATTCCTTGCTCATGTGGTGGATAAAACCGAAGAGGAAACAAGCATTCGAAGCATTCTAATAGCATGTGACTTCCCGGATGTGTTTCCAGAGGAACTTCTAGGAATACCCCCAGAACAACAAATCGAATTCCGAATCGACCTAATATGTGGAGCTACTCCAATTGCCAAATCACCCTATAGGTTGGCTCCAATCGCCAAATCACCCTATATGTTGGCTCCTGTTGAGATGCAAGAATTGTCAAACCAACTAAGTGAACTCTTGAATAAAGGATTCATAAGACCAAGCTTCTCTCCATGGGGAGCTCCAGTTCTTTTTGTTAAAAAGAAAGACGGATCCTTCAGGATGTACATTGACTATAAGGAATTAAATAAGCTCACCATCAAAAACTGATACCCACTCCCACGAATCGATGATCTATTTGACCAACTTCAAACGGCTAGTTACTTTTCAAAGATAGATCCGAGATCCGGTTATCATCAACTCAACTTCCGAGATGAGGACTTTCCTAAGACTGTCTTTCGAACTCGTTACGGTCATTATGAATTCGTTGTGATGCCTTTCGGTCTAACAAATGCCCCCACTGCATTTATTGACCTCATGAATCAAGTCTTCGCCCATTCCTTGACAAATTCATGATCGTTTTCATCGATGATATCCTCGTATACTCTCGAAGCAAAGAAGAGCATAGTCATCATCTCCGATAGACCTTAGAGACCCTTTGAGCAGAAAATTTGTATGCGAAGCTCTCCAAGTGCGAGTTTTGGCTCCGCAGTTTAAATTTCTTAGGACATGTAGTCAACAAGGAAGGAATCCATGTAGATCCCTCTAAAGTCATGGCCATTGAAGGTTGGGGAATTACGACAACGCCAACAGAAATTCGCCAATTTTTGGGTCTAGCAGGGTACTACCGAAGATTCATTTAGGACTTTTCCAAGATAGCCAAACCCCTCACCACATTGACAAAAAAAGGCGTATCCTTCAACTGGATCGGGAAGCAAGAAATTGCCTTCCAAACCTTGAAGCCAGCTCTCTATAGTGCTCCAGTGCTATCCTTATCGTTGGGAACCGAAGACTTCATAGTTTACAATGATGCTTCGAATCAATGTTTTGGTTGTGTCCTTATGCAACGCGGAAAGATAATTGCTTATGCATCCAGACAACTGAAAACACATGAAGTAAATTATACCACGCATGATCTCGAACTGGGGGCGGTGGTCTTCGCCTTAAATATTTGGAGGCACTACCTATATGGTACCAAGTTCACACCACAAGAGCCTGCAGTACATTCTAAATCAAGAGGAACTAAAAATGAGGCAACGAAGATGGGTCAAGCTGTTAAATTATTATGAGTGTGAGATCAAATACCATCCAGGAAAGGCTAACGTGGTAACTAATGCCCTATGCCGAAAGGAGTATTCAAGTGGTCGTATGAAGGCCCTATCAATCACCATCCAATCGCATCTAGCCTCACAGATCAAGGAAGCCCAATTGGATGCATTGAAGCCGAAGAATGTCGCTAGTGAATCACTACATGGAATGGAGAAGGAGCTAGAAGTTAAAGACGACGGAACTCACTACTTCATGAATAGAATCTGGCTTCCGAAAGTTAGCGGATTCATAGAAGTAATCATGCATGAATCCCACAAGACGCAATATTCTATTCATCTGGGGTCAGATAAGATGTATTTGGATATCGAGCAACAATATTGCTGGCCTAACATGAAGGCAGAGATAACCACTTTCGTAGGCAAGTGTCTTACTTGCGCCAAGGTGAAAGTGGAATACCAAAATCCCTCGGTACTACTGCAACTACCAGTTATACCCGAGTGGAAATGGGAAAAGATTATTATGGACTTCGTGACCAAATTGCCAAAGATAGCCGATGGATTGGACGCTGTCTGGGTAATCGTCAATAGATTAAGAACATCCATCCATTTTGTAACAACGTAAATTTTCAAACAATTTTTCATTTTTCAACAACCAAATTTATATTTTAAACTTTCTCAAAACATATGTTCCACAGTAGTTATCAAAATAATACATATCCCAAGATCACAAATAAAATCTCCTGACTGTGTGTATGGATCACGCCGATGCCTTCCTGCGATTGTCGCTAGTACCTGAAACACATAACACCATTGATAGTTTCATTTTATTTACTTCTTTTTATAGTTTATTTTATCATATTTCATCCATAATCTAGTTAATTTTCATGCATATTTTCCTTTTTGTTATTTTATGACTATTTCGGGCACTTTCTAGTTTCGTGAGCTTTATTGCAGATTTCATGGAGACTAGTAGAGCGGGAATGTTCGGGACGTATGGAAAGCGATGGGAATTGGTGGAAAACAAGGATCTTAGCCTTGATGGGTGGTGGAGATGATGCATGGAGCGAGCTTGATGATTATTTGAAGGCTTGGAGAGAAATAAACATTTAAATTTGCAAGATGCGGGAGTGTATTCAAGCATGCATAGATTATTAATCGGGCGAGTTTACGAGCTATGAATCATTTGGAGAAGCCAAATTGGGCTTAAATTGAAGAAAACTTGAAGAAAAATGGGCTAGGAGCTGATTGGGATCGCACTGGGCCAAGTGGGCTAAGCTATGGAGGCCTAAAACCTCAAAGATGCTACATTCAGGGACCACCCGCGCAACAGCACGCGGGTCGCGCAACCTCCTGCAGGGGCAGTTTCGGAAATTCTTCTTTTGAGCTATTTGAGGAAGGTTGGTGCCCATCTTTTGGAGACTCTTGGACATCCGATTTTTGGAGATTCTCTCTGGAGTTTTGAAGACTTTTGAAGGCCAAGAACACTTGAAGAACATCATATTTTTACCTCTTGATTCTTGCTTAATGTTTGGTACAATTTTCTCTAACTTTGTTTCTTTGTGTTTACCCATGCTTGGCTAAACTAATCTTGGTTGACTTTTGGTTAATCCTTTGAACTTTTGTTGAATATTGAAGAATCCATGAGCATGTTCTTAAATCTTTATGGGAATGTTTTGTGTTTTAACATCTTATCACTACTTGTATGTTTTAGTTCATGAGTTTAAATGTGTTTGTGGTGATTAGTTGGCTAATTTCTTGATTAAGTAAAGGATCCTCAAATTAGCAAGCAACAAATGATTTTTGTGTTGTTTTTGCTTCACACAATCATAAAAACATTTCCTCCAACATGGTGGTGAAAGCATTTGACCCCTCTTGGAATTAGTGACTTTGACTAAGGAAATTGTTATGAGCTTCTCTAGCCATTTCAACAATTAAGAAAAGTCTAGGTAATCTCAAGCTCCTTGGATTACTATAGCCAAATTAAGGATTTAAATCAAAGTATTGCACCATTGGATTCTAATGATATGTTCATCAAATGTCAAAGTGAGGAAACTTTAAGTCAACCATCTCTCCCTTATTGATTTTACATCAAACTCTTATTTTTGTTGCATTTGTCTATTTAAATCATAGTTAATTCTAGTTTGTTTCAAGTATTTCAAAACACCAAAACCCCCCATTTTATTTTTATTATCATTTTACAAGTATTTTTACAAAGAGATTTTTCATAGAGTTATAAATTGAACCAATCTCCGTGGATTCGATCCCTTTACCACTATACACCATTTTAGTGTGTAATATTTAGGGTTATTATTTGTGTTGGCCTCGACAACCACCAAATTTTTGGCGCCGTTGCCGGGGATTTGTTTTGATTTAATCAGTTTGTTTCTCTATGCCTACATCTCATTGTGCAGGTACTCTAATTTAAAACCCCGAAATTAAAAAAAAAGTATGATTTGGAAATGAACACTCCTTTCACCGAAGACCAACTTTCTGAGCTAGCTCAGTTAGTTATGATGATTGAAAGTAACCAAAGTGTGCAGCCCACACCTCTTCTTTGTGATTTTTGCGCCCAAAATGGACATCATTCCGACATGTGTCCATATTTACAAGGAGAATGGGAAGAAGTGCAAGAGAAAGGAAGCTACTACCGGTCAAACCAATGGAGTTATGATCAACCTCAACATGATCAATGGTGGGACAACCACCAAGTTTGGGGAAATAACCATTACCAAAACCCATACCAAACATGGGGAAATAACCAATACCAACCAACTCCACTGTTCCAAGAACCCTATCCTTATCCTCCTCAACAAACTGAAACTCCAAGCATGTCCTTAGAGGACATTGTGAAAAGCATTGCCACTTCTACCCAAATTTTCCAGGAAACAACTCAAGCTAGCCTCAAAAGCTTAGAGCAACAAATAACACAAATTTCTCAATCATTGATTATAGTGGAATCTCAACACAAATTACCATCTGAAGAGAGCCCATGTCATAACGCATGTTGCATTCCTTTGAAAGATGAGAAAAATTTTGATGGCCCAAGAGTGTTATATGAAGAAGAGGAAGAAGAAGTAGAAGTGAAAGAGGTTGTTAAAGAAGAAGAAGAAATTGAAAAGGCTGACAATGAAACTATAGAGGAAGTGATATGGGTTAATGAAAGAGAGGTTGAGCCACCCACTACCATTGAGAAACTAACTCCATTGGTAGACCAACCACAAGAGCCAGAAGCGATAAATTTGTCGGACTTTTCAAAGGATACGTATCACAAGAAAGAAGACGCCCAACCGGTCTCCTACTCAAAAACCATGTCCAAGAGTTTAGAAAAGAAGGAAGAGTTGGTCACCTTAATGAACAAGTACAAGAAAGAATATGGTTGGATGATTGCTATTATCAAAGGTCTGAGTCCGGTATGGTTCTCCCGTAAAAACAAAGTCAAATACAAGAAAAGAGTCCCAATGGAGGTGTGGAAATTAAAAAATGTAGACATGGGGCAAATTTGCAAGGTTAATGGACATCGATTGAAGCCATTCAATGAAGGTTTTGATTCAAATGTCCAAGATGTCGTCCATTTGGACGCCCCAAAGTGTTAAAGTGAAGTTTGGAGGCGTCTCGCCAAAGACGTTAAAGAATGGCATTTTTGGAAAGCATTGTGCTTTCGTGTTTTTAATTTGAATAAATGAGTTTTGAAGATGTTTTTGGGATTCAAAAGAGTTGTGTTTGAAGAAATCAAGAGTTTCTAGGTGTTTGGGGCCTTCCAAATCAAGAACGGGTGAAAAACGAAGAAAAATGAAGCGAAAATGAAGATCAGCATCAGCGGGTTGCGCGACTCGCGTGCTGTTGCGCGGGTGGGTTGCTCGGCCAGGTGTGATGAAGCGACATTGGTCCAAGACTTAACTGCAAGGTTTGCGCGACCCGCGTGGGGACTTGCGCGACCCGCGCACTGTGCTGGGCAATTTGGGCTATTTTTGGCTATTATTTGACCATGTGTTGACCAAAGGTTTTAATGAGTTGACCTTTTGACTTTTCTTGACCAACATTGACCGAAATTGACCCTTTTTGACCCATAGATTAAAATGTTCAGCTTCTCTTCTTCTTCATTTAATCATCTTGATCTCCCACTCCATTCCTCTCATATAACCTTCCAGCAACCACCTTGCCGGAAAATTCAAGCTTGTCGAAATTCTACCGGTCGTAATTTCACGAAATCACCGCCACAGACATCTCCTATCATCCAATCCTCCGATTTAGGTCATTTTTGCCCTTACCTTAAGCATTGAGGACAATGCTTGTTCTTAAGCTTGGGGTGGGGCATTTCATTTTCCTTTTATTTTTTCATGCTTTTTTAATTAGGTTGCATAACATTTTAGTTTTAAGCTAATTTTCATTAATTTTTTTTAAATCCAAAAAGATTTTATTTTCTTCTTTTCTACTTTTATATTTTTGCATAACATTTCGCTTAGGGCATTAGCATTCATGCATTTTTGTTGTATGTTTATTCTCACCTCCTTGGATGCCATGGAACAGGTTCGTAGTTATTGTATCATTATTGGTCCAGGATCTTGTTGCTATCTCACCCATCGAACCAAGACCACGAGCTGCAGTTTGGGATTTCATACTTGGGATCAGATGCTGGTAGCTTAAAGGGGTAAGTGATCATGGCCAGGTAGTTTTCATGAAAAATTATGCATACATACTAATGACTGTAGGATATACTATAGCAATAGATGTCTTAGCCTTGCGGTCACTACCGCCGAGAGGATCACACTTGATCATGTTTGAACCGTTAGGATGAAGCACTAGTGCTTGTCCCCGAGTAGAATCCATATCCGGTTTCTTTACATGACCATATCTTTTTGCGATTTTCTTAGGATTTTAGAGAAGTCTTTTAGTCCGCATGTGGACATTTTCATTATTTTTGAAAAAAAAAATCACAAATTTGAAGAGGAGCTTACATTATATCTTTATGCTCCACACATGGTCATTTTCTCGCTTAGACCATTCGGATTATATTACTACCCTTTCGGTTCCACTTACACACTTTAGGAACCAAATTTTGATTCAAAGGGTTGTTATTACATTACCTTCAAGTATAACAAAAAAAAAACAAAAACAAAAAAAAAGCGGCAGGCAAATTCCCAGTGGCAGAAATCTGAGAAGGGTGACCGGTTCAATTATTGAACTAAATCTTCCAACATTTTGGTCACCCGGCGTTTGATATTCATTTATTTAGGTATGTTTTATTGTATATAGATCGAGTTGTTTTTCACAAATTGGTGATGTTAGGGAGACTGTCGAGTCGGATACTACGGGAGGTTTGGGCCAACACCAAGTGAACCGATTCCTACAACGGTGCCCGAGCGATTAAACCTAGTTACACATGAGAGAAACCGGCAAACGTAAGATCAGAGTGTACACTTAATGAAGAGCTCCACCCGAGCCCATCCAACTGCTTTCTCCCTACTACAGACTTTCTTCATTGTATGCATGGTCCATTGAGGCTGCGACTGCTCATCCCTCCTTACTCACCTAAAGGAGTTATCCTGGCTGTGGTTTATGGTCCCTTTGTCATCGGATGAAAAAGTAATGAGATAATAGCAAGATCAGTTCTGACCATGTTGACTAACGGTGATCAAGTTCTGCGATTCTATCCATTCTTTTTATTTTCCTTAGGATAGTTCATCCCGAGTTCATTTTAGTCTTGTCTTACTTGAGGACAAGTAAGGTTTAAGCTTGGGGTGATTTGATAGTTTCATTTTATTTACTTCTTTTTATAGTTTATTTTATCATATTTCATCCATAATCTAGTTAATTTTCATGCATATTTTCCTTTTTGTTATTTTATGACTATTTCGGGCACTTTCTAGTTTCGTGAGCTTTATTGCAGATTTCATGGAGACTAGTAGAGCGGGAATGTTCGGGACGTATGGAAAGCGATGGGAATTGGTGGAAAACAAGGATCTTAGCCTTGATGGGTGGTGGAGATGATGCATGGAGCGAGCTTGATGATTATTTGAAGGCTTGGAGAGAAATAAACATTTAAATTTGCAAGATACGGGAGTGTATTCAAGCATGCATAGATTATTAATCGGGCGAGTTTACGAGCTATGAATCATTTGGAGAAGCCAAATTGGGCTTAAATTGAAGAAAACTTGAAGAAAAATGGGCTAGGAGCTGATTGGGATCGCACTGGGCCAAGTGGGCTAAGCTATGGAGGCCTAAAACCTCAAAGATGCTACATTCAGGGACCACCCGCGCAACAGCACGCGGGTCGCGCAACCTCCTGCAGGGGCAGTTTCGGAAATTCTTCTTTTGAGCTATTTGAGGAAGGTTGGTGCCCATCTTTTGGAGACTCTTGGACATCCGATTTTTGGAGATTCTCTCTGGAGTTTTGAAGACTTTTGAAGGCCAAGAACACTTGAAGAACATCATATTTTTACCTCTTGATTCTTGCTTAATGTTTGGTACAATTTTCTCTAACTTTGTTTCTTTGTGTTTAGCCATGCTTGGCTAAACTAATCTTGGTTGACTTTTGGTTAATCCTTTGAACTTTTGTTGAATGTTGAAGAATCCATGAACATGTTCTTAAATCTTTATGGGAATGTTTTGTGTTTTAACATCTTATCACTACTTGTATGTTTTAGTTCATGAGTTTAAATGTGTTTGTGGTGATTAGTTGGCTAATTTCTTGATTAAGTAAAGGATCCTCAAATTAGCAAGCAACAAATGATTTTTGTGTTGTTTTTGCTTCACACAATCATAAAAACATTTCCTCCAACATGGTGGTGAAAGCATTTGACCCCTCTTGGAATTAGTGACTTTGACTAAGGAAATTGTTATGAGCTTCTCTAGCCATTTCAACAATTAAGAAAAGTCTAGGTAATCTCAAGCTCCTTGGATTACTATAGCCAAATTAAGGATTTAAATCAAAGTATTGCACCATTGGATTCTAATGATATGTTCATCAAATGTCAAAGTGAGGAAACTTTAAGTCAACCATCTCTCCCTTATTGATTTTACATCAAACTCTTATTTTTGTTGCATTTGTCTATTTAAATCATAGTTAATTCTAGTTTGTTTCAAGTATTTCAAAACACCAAAACCCCCCATTTTATTTTTATTATCATTTTACAAGTATTTTTACAAAGAGATTTTTCATAGAGTTATAAATTGAACCAATCTCCGTGGATTCGATCCCTTTACCACTATACACTATTTTAGTGTGTAATATTTAGGGTTATTATTTGTGTTGGCCTCGACAACCACCAACCATAATTGTAAGCATAAAAGCTTAGTGAGTTCCCCAAAATACCACTTACACACATACGCCTTTCCAGGCCATACTTTACACGACCTTCCAGTCCATGTGTATCAGGGGAATTCCGTCCCAGTCCCAGTAGACCTTCCGGTCCTACTCATATTGACCTTCCGAGCCATGACTCCCTGACCTTCGGGTCCACGTCATAATGCCTTCTGGCCCATATCATCCATAGCATACATATCACATACATAACGCATACAAAACATGCAACACATAGCATACAATATATGCATCTCATAGCATACAAGACCTTCCGGTCGCACATAAGTACCTTTCCGGGTATAGTACAGTGAGAAGACTCACTTCGGATATCTCGATAAATCTCGAACTCGGGAATCCTGCACTAACCTCCACCTAATCATATAAGGTGGTATCTCTAATCAGCATAACTTTCAAAATCAGCATAAATCTCTTCCTAAGATCTCTCAGGAGGTTAAAAGACCATTTTTGCCACTCTAATGGCGCAAGGGTCCAAACTTTGACCTAAACCCTAAAAGTCAGCAAAAGTCAACCTTCTGGCGTACGCGGTGCGTACCAGATCTGTACGTTGAGCGTACCCGGCGGCTTCAAAGAATTGGGGTACGCAGCCCCTTATGCTGCACGTATTGGGAGTACGCCCAGCGTAACTCCCAGCTTTCTCCTCCTTTTCATTTTGGTCTTAATCGGTTAAGCCACACGTCCAAATCATAGATCTGACCACTTCTAAGTCTCTTAATGCATAAAGTTGGTGACTTTAAGCCTTTGCATGGCTGAAAGAGTCACAAACACCCAAACCATTCCATAAAAAATACTTTTGGGCTCCTACTTCTAGCATGAATCCAAAGTAACAACGAAGATAGGATTTTTATGGATCAACTACCCTCAAAATACTAAAATGGGACAGATCTAGGTCCTTGGAACCCTTTTTGCTCATAAAGTCTCCACCTTTGGGACTTAACCCTAGAAATGACTCATGAACACCAAATCAATTATCAAGGGAAAGTTTTGATCTTTTTACCTCTAAATGAAACTCCTTTCTCTGTAGATCTCAGATCCAAGTCTTGATTCCAAGTCTTGATCTCCACAAGCACTTCTCCTTCTTATTCTCTAAAACAAAAAAGCAAAACAGCTCAACTCCCACACTCACTAGCTTTAGGACGTAGGAACACTCTCTTAGGGTTGATCTCTGTGACAATGGAGGCTGAGGATAAGACTATAGCATCCCATTTATAGTGTACAAAAATTAATTAGGGTTTTGAGTCTGGGCCGATTACGCCTAGCGTAGCCCAATGTACGCCCAGCGTACTCCATCGAGTCCACGTCCAAATAAAGTGCATGAGTAGGCGCATTGTACTCTTCAGTACGCCCAGCGTACTCATTTGCTTCATTATTCCTCTTAAGAGCTAAATGCGACATCTTGGAAAAGAATAAGGGTTTGAGAGCTTACCTGAAATTTCGGGATGTTGCACATTTCCTGCCAATAAAAGAATTCTACAAGATAGCAGACTCACTTCAAGATTCTGGCAATCTCTTCAGAAGGCAATGGGAATGTAGCTAGATATGAGCACTGCCTACCACCCACAGACGGATGGTCAGAGTGAGCGCACCATCCAGACACTCGAGGATATGCTCCAAGCTTGCGTGATTGACTTCAGCAAGTCATGGGATACCCACTTTCCTCTGATCGAATTCTCTTATAACAATAGTTATCACACGAGCATCAAGGTTGCTGCCTTCGAGGCACTCTATGGTCGAAAATGCAAATCGCCCCTATGTTAGGCCGGGGTGGATGACACTCAACTAGCAAAAGGGAAATCGCCAGCCAGTGCTCTTACAGGACCCGAAATCATCCGTGAGACGACCAAAAAGATGTCCAAATCAAAGTTCGACTTCAAGCATCGCGAGACCGACAGAAGACTTATGCTGACAAGTGGCGAAAGCCATTAGAATTTCAAGTCGGGGATGAGTGTGTTGTTAAAGGTCTCTCCTTGGAAGGGAATGATTCACTTTGGTAAATGAGGAAAATTGAACCCGCGATACATTGGACCGTTGAAGATTCTTGCCTGGATTGGTCCAGTGGCTTACAAGTTGCAGCTACCTGCTGAGCTCAGCAACGTACACCCGATGTTCCATGTCTCGAATCTGAAAAAGTGTCTATAAGATGAGACCCTTGACGTCCCTTTGGAAGAGATTGAGTTAAACAAGAATCTAGTGTTCGTCAAAGAACCAGTCGAGATTATGGATAGGGAAGTGAAGCGTACAAAGCAAAGTCGCATTCCGATTGTGAAGGTTCGATGGAGCGTAAACGTGGACCGGAATTCACGTGGGAACGTGAAGACCAAATGAAACAAAAGTACCCTCACTTATTCTTTCGTTCACAATCCTACTTTTCAAAAGAATTTCGGGACGAAATTCCGTCTAACGGGGGGATGATGTCACAACTAGCATTTTAGCTAGGAAATTTTGTTCTTGTGTAATCATTCAACTATTGTAAACCATATACTCTAAGTAAATATCACTAAGTGCTCATTTAAATTCACCTTTCAAGTTCAACAAAGAGTCTGAAAACCCTAAGAATCCCGGTTTGAGTCCATATTGGACTAGGATTTCCTTATTGGGCCTAATGGACCAATAGGCATCCAATTCAACTATTTTGGGCTAGGAAACCCTATTTGGATTCTCAATGGACGCAATTCACAAATCTATAACATTTTGGACCATTTGGGCCTATAATGTTTCATTCTAACCCTAATGGGCCTTATTGGGCCATAACTAATCCAATTAACCCTAGTAAGCCATAAATCCATTCTTTTATTCTATTTTGGCTGTGAACCATCTAATGAGCCCATTGGGCCGAAAAGTAATCATTTAGGCCTCATGATTTCGAGTAAATACAAGTAAAGGCCCAAACTACTCCACCCCTTCTCCTAGCCCAAAAATTATTGGCACATGAGTAAAAAAAAGGAAATGAAATGGGGGTTGACTTTGGTGGTGCCACCTCCATATTATTCACCATGTAACAAAGCAATTGTCTCTCATATTTCCATGCAAATTCAAATCACCATCTCTATTCTTCTACTTACGGCGGAGAGGTAACACACACACACACACTCTTTCAAACACTCTCAAAGATCATCCTCCTTCCTCCAAGATCTCGAAAATTTGCTAGAGTTCTAAGGATCTTCATCAAGTATTTCTAATCTTTGCTAAGTTATTGTCAAACACAAGTATCTTCTTTCGTCTTAACATGAAAAAAAACTCCTTCTTACATAGCTTTATTCCATGATCACACCTTAGAAACTTCATAAGCTCGAAAACGACTTCAAGGTGTTGCTAGGACCAAAAATCTCTACATCTCTTCTTCAAAACCGAAACATCAAAGCAAAGGTGAGTTCATACCCGCTTGTTTTCAGTTTTCACATGATTTTTGGGGGAGAATGCAAGTAAAATGTGTAGATCTATGTGTTATATGCATGTCTTGTGTGATTTCTTAGTTTATTTTGTAAAAGTGTGTTAGATCTTAACAAATCTCGACATTTTAAGTAACATTGAGTAAAGAACCATGAACTAAGACACTTTATACATCATATTATCAAGTCAAAAGTGATTATATGTTTAAGATATAAAAGTTTAAAACAAAAACCTTGTTAAGTGTGGAAATTGTCAAGAAAACAAAAGATAAGGGCAAAAGATGACATTTATATTTTTATAGGGACCAAACGGGTCCTACTTGTATAAAAAGGGGGTTTTATGTTAAAAATACTTTCCAAAGGGGCAAAAGTGTAAATTTGAGCTTAATGGGCCAAATATTTGGGCCTCACGGTTTTAGGCCCAAATTTGCGTAAAAATGGAAGTTTTGGGATTAAAAATGCTATTTGACCAAAGTTTTAGTCATAAATGTAATTAAACCAAATTTAGGGATGAAAATGACATTTATCTCTAAATTGGACCCAAAAATGTAACTTTTATCAAAATTGGGCCGAAAGTGTCAATTTTTACAAACAAGAGGCTGAAAATGTAATTTTCTGCAAAACTGGGCCATAAATGTCAAAATATAAATTTTTGGATTAAATCTGTGAATTTCTAAACATTTGGGACGAAACTACAAATTTTTATAAATTATGGATTAAAGGGTTATCTTTAGAAAACTTTGGGCCTTAATTGAAAATTTGAGATATATTGGCCAAGAACGTAGTGTTTACAAAAAGGGGACTTTTTATATTCAATCTGGTAAAACTCGAACTAAAACGAACAACGAAGTAATAACAAATGGAAGAAATAGATCGATAAGAATTTTACATGGCCAATGGGCCTTACGGCCCCATTTAAGTGTATATTGAGTCCAATATTTTCCATGACATGTTTATTGGGCCTTGCGACCCATTTACATGTTAATTTGGGCCTAAGTTATAGGTCACAGTGCACTTACATGCCTATTGGTCCCAAATTACCCTCTTACAAGTTATTGTGCCTTTATGGTCCATTTACATGCTAATTGGGCTTGGACTGAAATTCACATGCATAGTACATCGTAACTATACATTTGCATAATCATTGAACTTCGTATACTTCTATATGTACATTCTGAATATGAAAACATACAAAATACTTGTAAATGTTAAACATAGTACCAAAGGTTGAGAATCTAGTGAGACATGTCGATTGGCACCTCTGAGTGTACAAATCGTAGCCTGTAGTTATAACTAGAGTTTCCTGGAGGGAGAGCGAGATTTTGTGTATAGATATATACGGGGTGACCCCCCACGCTTTAGTTGTTCGCTACAGCTAGACTATGCCAGTATAGGGCGACAAAACCTTGAGCAAATACCGGCATTTGGAAAAAAAATGGACGGGCAACCTAGTAATTATCTTGCATGGTTATAACGGCTCATATAGAGATTTAATACAAATTTAACAATTCGGAGATTAATTCTTTGATTGTGTCAATACAAAACAACTTATCTAACGATACAAGAACCTCAACATTGTTATAAATCAGAAAAAATCGGATTTTCTGTGGAAATATTTGTATACGATTATCACTTACTTACAATACAAGAAATCTGAACTACATTCATATATGTTACAACTATGAAATTCACACATGCATTTATACTTGATTTTCACATCATTTTAAGACATTTTACAGAAAATATCGGATTTTCTAGATTTTTACGAAAGATACAAAGACTCTTATTCAAACATACTTATGAACTCACCAACATTATACATGTTGATCGTTTTCAAAATAACTTGTATTCTCAGGTAATCGTTAAGCAGGAAGATTTTCTAGTATGTATGGATTTATTTTGTGTAACATCACTCATCGTACAATTAATACTTTGAATTTATGTAATTGATAACAATGTACTTGATGTGAACAATGTTGGTTGCTATATGTAATGTTGATGGTGAATGTGTTATGTTTCATGTATATTCATTGTGATGATAATTCAATTGTTAGTCACACGAGCCCCCGAACATTTCCGCCGTCTGGTTAGGGGGTGTGACAAAAATCTAATTACTCATGTATATACGTATCATTTGTAGAGAAGTGGGTGCCCAATAATAAAGGATTGAATTATAAACTTAAAGCGTATAACAAAAATACACCATACGAAAATATAGGTTGAAGATGCATAAAAGGAATCATACCTTGATGCAGATGATACATCATTATCATTTCCACCTTTATTCAATGAGAAATAAAAAACATGACATAAGGTCATATTTGTTTATGTATCAATCAAGCTGAAAACATATGCAAGTGAAGTTTATAAATTTTACATCTTAATCTACGAAAAATTCAACTAATCTGATTTTGTTTCCGGTTGCAGCCGATGAATCTAAGAAACATTGACGTCCCACCCTACATATATCAACAATAAACACTACTAAGCAATATATATATATATATATATATATATATATATATATATATATATATATATATATGTTTATCTTTCATTTATCCATTTCCTTTGACCTAATAGAACCAAAATTAAAGTTTGAATGAAACTTTGAATACCCTAATTTGGATATATGATTAGCAGTATCGCAAATATAAAAAGGAGATGAAGTTGAATACTTAGGGAACTATCCCTCTGATTGAAATAAGTCACAGGAAAGAGTATCTGAAGTCCCAATGCATGATATAGATGCACCAACGTCTCCTGAGAACGGATTTTGCGCTATGTTCTTCTCGAGGCATCAAACTTACGTGAATGGGTATACAAAGTAAGTGGAAGTACCAAATGGATTTCTATAAGTGGATTTTTCAAGCAACGTCAATCGATTGGCTCTACTTCCCTTTCCTTCCGATCGATTGACCACTACCATCGATGTTTTCAATCGATTGCTCATATGGAGGGCTTCACCGTAGAAGATGGTAGAGGGAACCCAAGCGGGATGCATTACGTGTTGAAGAATAAGCAGACGAATATGATTTTGACGGCGAGAGTGGGCATGACCAAAGGCAACAGAGGACGGTGGAATGGACACGTAAATGTTGGGAAAGAGTTTTTGAAGAAAACGTATGAAGGGAATCCACAGGACAGCTGGGGCGATGGATTGGTGGATCGGTTGAGAGAAGGATCAGAAAGGATAGAAAGTTGTTGGATGAGATAGGCGGTGGGGGTAGATGATTTGTTGGACCAATGTAACAGGAAGTAATGGGATGTGGGAGCATACACTGACACATAGTTCTACAACTGGCACCAAACATTAACAAAAAAAAAAGAGAAACAAATTATGGTCGCAATGGAGAAGATAATGGACGGCAGTTGGCCATCATCTGCAGTGTCGATTTATAATTGGTAGCAGTGGGAGGTGGGAGATGAACATCTAAAAGGTAGCAATGATATATTATAGAACATAACACGTATCAGTTGGTGTTTCTCACAAAAGAAAACCCAAAAAAGAAAAAAAAAGACCACCAACAAAAGAAAACTCAAAACATAAAAAAAAAACTCACTAATAATAGTAAAGTACTGTTCACTGAGGAGTTAAAAATTAGTATATTATATAATAAAGTAAGTAATAAAAATATAATTATTAAATAATAAAATCAATAATGATTACGTTATAATAAAGTAAGGGTATAAAAATGAGTCAAATGATTATCAAATGATAATGATGAAAAAAATCAAGCTAGAATGATGTATGATAGGATAGGTTGATGTATATATAATACGACCCTTATAAAAATAATGTAATTTCTTGATAATAACAAGTTGATCCACGAATATGTGAACTCTTCATGTACATTTTGTATATTAAATACTTGTATCATCGTATATGGTTGTGCCACCTATGGTTTCATTCTTTATTTTTCTGATTTTTAGGCAAAATTCATGCAGATTACTTCTAAATTTCAGAGTATATGATTAAAAAACTATATATAAGATTACTTAAAACATTGTTTTGTGAAAACATCTTTTTCGTTGAAAACATCTTCTTTGTCCATGAGAGAGAATTCCCGTATCCTTAATTGTGAAAAAGGAGCTAATTTTTTAAATGGTTTAAATATATTAGGCTAATGGGCCGCGAAACCGTAGGTGAGCCACGGAATCGCGGTCCATTTGATAAACCCGCAAACGAGTTATCGAGTCAAACAACAACGAAATTGCCATTGCGTTGATGAAATTGTAGTTGAGTTGACTCATCTATGGTTTCTTTGGTTATTTTCGGATAAATGCTAATTTTTTACTAAATCATTAAGAGATTAACTTATTTTTTAACTTTTTTTTTTTTTAATATTGTTACTCGGTATGCTCCACCCAATTATAAAATAATAACATACGAAGTTGACTACGGACATTTCTCGATTCTTTTTATGGTCAATCCTGCATCATTTGATTATACCGTTGGAAAAAAAGGTTTCATTTTATACCAACTAGGAAAAGACCCGTGCTTTGCACGAGTCATTCTTTTTAGAAAAAAAAAATGAAAGGTAGAAGAATATTTTTGACGGAAATTCCAAATAATAAAAAAAAATAAAGGATAGAAGAATACGGTTGACGAAAATGATAAAGAATAAAGAAAAATGGTTGTAAAGAAGTAAAAGTGAAAGTTTAGTGGCCAAAATATCAATAAGTAAAAATAAAGTGGTAAAATTATATAAATGAAAAGTTTGTTGAAACTTTAGTGGCAAAATTATAAAGAAGTAAAACAAAATGGTCAAATTATGAAGATGAGAAGTTTCAACACTAAAATGTAGAAAAGATGTGGCGAAAGTCAGAAATAGAAAAGAATACTGTTCTTTTTGTCCACGTGCTTTAATATATATATATATATATATATATATATACATATATATATATATATATATATATATATATATATATATATATATATATATATATATATATATATATATGTAACGCCTGTGTTTCGGGCTTGCCATTTGTAGCAATGAAATAGTCTAGGTTAACCTCTGTAACCCGTTTTGAAATAATAAGATTGTATTATTTGAGTATTGTGTGTTTTGTGCTTAATTGCTTAATTATGTGGTTTGATTAATTAAGAATAAAAATAAGCGTCAAAATTTAAGTGTAAAATAAACTTAATATATTTGGTTAATGTTGTAGTAGTTGAAACGAGGTTTCCGAATATATATAGAACGCCCAAATCTGACTTCGTATGAGGAAGTTATGATTTATCGAAGTTCCGGCTTAGCGATATACAGCCTGTTTTACTCGATTTGAGATCGAGCGGTTGTTAGCCGAAGCAATCTAAATGAGAATCGAAGATCTCATTGTTGGTATTGAAACGATAAAAAGTTAGGCGAGAACGGACGTCAAACGAAGAAGTTATGAATTTATAACGAAAGTTTCTGTCCCGGCCTATTAAAAATAATTAATAAAAATAAAGTCAAAATTAGCTGACGGAGTCTAAACGAAAGTCGTAGAGCATGGTCTCACCTTTCTGTGGATATAAAGAACGTCGAAAACGGAGTTCGTATGATGAAGTTATGAATTTCCGAAGTTTATTAATCATTTTGTATTTATTTTTAATTCAAAATTCGGAAGCATTATCCGAAGGAGTCACCGATCTGATCCGAGGTACGCCCCGCGTACTCGAGTACGCCCCGCGTACTCCGAGGGATGTCGACACTCGCACTCGAGCACTTCGGATACGTAAGCAATGACGTTTTGGGCAGTACGCCCCGCGTAACGCAGTACGCCCCGCGTACTCCGAGGCTCCAGCCTCCTATAAATAGGATGCGAGGGTTCCGGGTATTTTTGCCAATTCCCTCTCGTTTTCGTGTCGAAGCTCTGTGCAAAAACCCCCGAAGCTACCCCGAAGTCCCGGTATCATACTCTAGCCCCGAGGCAAGTCCCGAGATCCCGAAGATCCCGAAAAGTGCGGTTCCCGAGTCGAAGCTCTGCCCGCGAGAAGTTCGATTTTCGAGAAGATCTTCCAGATCTGCTGTGGATTACTACTTCTATAAGCTGTAGTGCTGTCCGATCATCTTCTGATCAAGTGAGTGTGTAGTTATTTCTTCTAATACAATAATACGAAGTATTTTATATAAAAATACGTGCTATGTGTATATATTTGGTTGTGTTATGTGTGAATGAGTATTCACTCTCTTCTATCTTATAGATCTGCTTATTTCTTTATGAGATATGTGTTATTTGTGTGTGTGCCTCATCTGTTATGTGATATATGTGTTGATTAAAGCATGCTATACAGGTTTTCTTTAAACTATGTATACAAATGTATATTTTTATCTACTAATATGTTGGGTAGAACATGGGTAGACAGTTGGTGTGTAATAAACAGATGAGAGGCCTCGTTGTTGTTTGATTGAGTCATCTAGCGGAGTTTAGATGACGACCACTGGCTATTCTAGACAGTCTTGTGGAAACATTAGCAGGTTCGCCACCTGTAGGTGTTAATGAACTTGGGTGTTCATTCGCTGTACTCCATCCCCCTCATGGTTGCCTTATTTGACTTATATTGCTGAGGTACCCCCGAAGCATGTGTTGTCACCCCGATGAAATATTCTTAGACTAGGTCCCTTATGTTAGTTGTTTTAGGGACATTAAAGTGAGAATAACGGGAATGGGTAATTGGGTTATTGTTGGTTGGTGAAAATTAAATATGATATTTATTGTGGGTTGAAAACCCTATATGCTCACCAGGCTCCCAAGCCTGACCCACTCAGTTTTAAATTGTATTACAGGTAGTGGCGGAAGGGCATGAGATGGATGAACCATCAAGTTGTTTTGTTTACAAGTCTGCATATGTTTATATTTGTTATATGACTTGTAATGTATTCGTTTATGCTTATTGGTCTGTATCGGAACATGACACCCCGAGTTTTGATTATAATGAAAATACATTTCTTTTATGAAATGCTTCGGTAAACAATGTTTTATCATGTTTTGTTTTTGGGAACAAATTCCGCAACTCTTTCAAATCAAAAGGATTTACTCTGAAAATATTTAAAAGCATAAATGAAAATCGGTCTTTTCTGGCCGAGATTTTGGGGATGTCACAGTTGGTATCAGAGCATTAGTTTAAGCGAACTAGGAATTTGTAGGATTTCTAGACTTAAACTTAGAATGCTAAGTGAAGTTTTGAGATGTGTGTCTGTTGTGACTTAGACACGAGCACTAGTTTATTTTAGGAAAGTTGCCTAAAATGCTTTATGTGCTAAATGTTATATGTTGCCATATATGATATTATTTGTTCGGATCTATGGTCTGTTGCCGACCGGATCTAGAAACCTTATGTGTGTAGGATTCTAAGCGTACGTCTACGATATTAGAACTAGCATGTAAACGTTTCGGAGTGATAAGGATGATTTGAATATCTATCATGATTGAGGATCTAATTTCACCTTATTCGGTGTAGATCAAAATGGTGAGAACAAGAAGTGGAGTTGGAAATGCTGACGAAAACAGGAATCAACCACCAGTGATTGAGTCAATACCTGTCGTAGCAGCAGCACCTGAGCCAATAACCATGGCTGGTGTGCAATTGATGATTCAGACGATGTTGGATCGTCAGATGGATGAAACTAGACGGTTGCTTCAACAAAATCGTGAAGAACTGTCGATTCGTGTGGAAGAGCCTGAACTGAATGAAGGGCACTCGGAAGGTGGAAACTTCAGTGGGTCTGTTGGTCCAGCCAACCCACCGATAGTTAGGCAAGATAACCATGATGGAATGGGATGCAAGTACAAGGACCTTTTTGACTTGTAAACCATCGACCTTCAATGGAAAGGAGGATCCGATTGGGGTTATGGATTGGATCTCCGAAATGGAGTTAGCCTTTATGACATGTGGCTGTAGAGGCAAGTTGCAGACTATCTATGCCGTGCGACAATTCCGAGGTGGAGCCGTTCGTTGGTGGAACACTCTAGGGAAGACCTTAAGCCCTAGCGAGCCACTGCAATTGTCATGGGCAGAGTTCTTGGTGCAGTTCAAGCGCAAGTTCTGCTCGGCTCAAAATCTGTTGGAGTTGGAGAACAAGTTTCTGACATTGACGAAGGGTAGCATGTCAGTTGATGAATACACCAATAACTTCACCGATAAGATGGAGTTTGCCTTGCGTATCGTTCCAGACGAGCTGACAAAGGTGGATCGGTATGCGAAGGGACTTCCATGGGAGTACGAGGTGCCGGTACGTCAGGCACTTACTCTAGAGGCAGCTATCTGGGCTGCCAAGTCTGTGGAGAACATGATAAAGGGAAGAACCACCGACAAGGTTGAGGTTGGTGAGAAAAGGAAGTTTGAAGGAACATCTGGTTCCAGTAAGAAGAGTAAATTTTCGAAATTTGATTCGAAAAAGTTTGGAGGAAAAGGAGGCGAAGCGAAGTGGTGTGATAAGTGTAGGAAAAAGCACTTTGGGAAATGTAGCGAGGATGTAACCTGCTACAAGTGTGGAAAGGTTGGACATTTTGCCAATGAATGTCCGAACAACAAAATGATGTGTTTTGGGTGTAATGAAGAGGGGCATATTTTGAAAGACTGTCCGAAGAAGAAGGAGGCAGCTAGGCCCAACATTCCACCAAAGCCGAAGGCGAGAGCCTTCCAGATGACACTTGAGGCTGCGAAAGATGAAGCTGATGTCGCTTCAGGTACCTTTCTCGTAAACGAATTACCTGCTCATATATTGTTTGATTCTGGAGCCAACTACTCCTTTATTTCGCATGAGTTTGGTAGAAAGCTAGCTTTGCCTGTTGATAGACTAAATAATGCTTTATTAGTCGAAGTAGCTAGTGGCAAGTTTGTACCTGTTAGCCATCGTATGAAAAGCATCTTAATTGATCTGAATGGGAATAAGTTTCTCGAGGCGTTATTGCCTATCGAACTTAATGGTTTCGACATCGTGTTGGGAATGGATTGGCTTAGCGCCAATGATGCCGAAACTTTGTGCAAGAAGAAGATAGTTAAAGTAAACCCGCCTGGGAAAGATTCGTTTATGGTGTATGGGGACAAACGCAGAGTGAATTCTGGAATCATTTCTCTAATGAAAGCCAGAAAGTGTTTGACCAAGGGATGTACATCATATTTAGCATTCGTGATTGATGCTAAGAAAGAAAAGAAGGTGATGCAGAGTATTCCAGTGGTGTGTGATTATCCGGAAGTATTTCCCGAGGATCTTCCTGGATTACCACCTGATAGACAAGTGGAGTTCAGAATAGACTTGTTACCAGGAACCACGCCAATAGCAAAAGCACCTTATCGATTAGCACCGACGGAGATGAAGGAGCTGATGATGCAACTTCAGGAGTTATTGGACAAAGGTTTCATTAGACCTAGTTCATCGCCCTGGGGAGCTCCGGTGTTATTTGTAAAGAAGAAAGATGGAAGTATGAGAATGTGCATCGATTACAGAGAGCTGAACAAGGCAACAATAAAGAATAGATATCCGTTGCCGAGGATTGATGACCTGTTTGATCAATTGCAAGGTTCGAGCTATTTCTCGAAAATCGATCTTAGGTCAGGATATCATCAGCTGAAAGTAAGAGAGCAAGATATCGAGAAGACTGCATTCAGAACTAGATATGGACACTACGAGTTCTTGGTTATGTCGTTTGGACTAACCAATGCTCCAGCAGCGTTCATGGATTTGATGAATAGGGTTTGTAATCCTTTCCTTGATAAATCCGTGATAGTGTTCATAGACGACATTCTGATCTACTCGAAAAGCCAGGAGGAGCATGGCAGACACTTGCGAGAAGTGTTAGAAGTTTTGAAGAAGGAGAAGCTTTATGCAAAGTTCTCCAAATGTGATTTTTGGATTTGTGAGGTCCAATTCTTGGGTTACGTGGTCAACCAAGAAGGGATAATGGTTGATCCAGCGAAGATCGAAGCTGTGATGAAGTGGGAACAACCGAAAAGTCCCACGGAGATTCGAAGCGTTTTAGGATTAGCCGGATATTACCGAAGGTTTATCCAAGGTTTTTCTTCGATTGCTACTCCATTAACAGCTTTGACCCACAAAGGAGCTACTTATGCTTGGAGTGAGAAGCATAAAGAAGCATTCGAGAAGTTAAAGAAGAAGCTATGCGAGGCACCGATACTTTCTCTACCCGATGGAGTCGAAGACTTCGCTGTTTATAGCGATGCGTCTGGTGTTGGATTGGGTTGTGTTTTGACCCAAAGAGAAAAGGTGATAGCATATGCGTCTCGACAGTTGAAAGAGCATGAAAAGAATTACCCGACTCATGATTTGGAGTTGGCAGCGGTAGTTTTCGCTCTGAAAATATGGAGGCATTACCTCTATGGCACGAAGTGCAAACTTTTCACTGATCATAAGAGTCTCCAATACCTCTTTAATCAGAAAGAATTGAATATGAGGCAACAACGCTGGCTAGAATTACTTAAAGACTACGACTGCGAGATACTTTACCACCCCGGTAAAGCTAATGTTGTTGCTGATGCTCTCAGTCGGAAAGTCAATCTTGAAAGGAAGAGGCCAAGAGCGTTGAAAATTGAAGTTGTCTCGACCATTGTGGAAAGTATAAAGAAAGCTCAAGAGGAAGCTTCTGAGAAAAATGACCGAAAGGAGGAACGTTTGGGTAAAACGTTGGTGTTTGGTACTAACGGTCATGGACTGAAGGTATTCCAAGATCGTATTTGGGTACCTAAGTCAGGAGGAATTAGGGATCTTCTGATGGAAGAAGCTCACAAGACCATGTACTCGATTCATCCGGGTAGCACTAAAATGTATAGGGACCTAAAACCCTACTACTGGTGGCCGACGATGAAGCTTGATGTTGCAAAGTATGTGGCCGAGTGTGTGACTTGTGCGAGAGTCAAGACACAACATCAGAAACCTTACGGGAGTTTAGAACCTTTGCCTGTGCCTATGGGTAAGTGGGAAGACATTGCTATGGATTTTGTCACTAAACTGCCCAGAACAAAGAATGGTCACGATATGATTTGGGTGGTCGTTGATCGATTCACTAAGAGTGTGCATTTCATAGCGGCCAGGGAGAAATGGTCTATGGAAAAGCTTGCGAATTCTTACGTGAAGGAAATTGTGAGGCTTCACGGTGTTCCGTTAACGATTGTATCGGATCGTGATAGCCGTTTCACCTCAAGGTTTTGGAAAAGTCTACAAGAGGAAATGGGTACCAAGTTATGTTTAAGCACAGCTTACCATCCGCAGACTGATGGTCAGAGTGAAAGAACAATACAAACACTTGAAGATATGCTGAGAGCATGTACCTTGGAATTCCTAGGTAATTGGGATGAACATTTACCGTTGGTAGAATTTTCCTATAATAATAGTTTTCACTCGAGCATTAAGATGGCACCGTACCAAGCTTTGTATGGACAGAAGTGTCGTACGCCGTCTTGTTGGCTTGAGGCTGGGGAAAAGCAGTTTATGGGACCGGAGTTGGTTCATCAAACTGCTGAAAAGTTGAAAATAATTAGGGAAAGAATGTTAGCAGCTCAAGATCGTCAAAAGAGCTATGCTGACAAGAAGCGAAGACCGATGACTTTTGAGGTTGGAGATTCGGTTTTGCTTAAAGTCTCTCCGTGGAAGGGACTTATAAGATTTGGTAAAAGGGGAAAGTTGAGTCCAAGGTTTATTGGACCGTTTAGAGTCCTTCAGAGGATTGGGAATCAAGCTTACAAGCTCGAATTACCCGAAGAACTGAATGGAATTCACAACACCTTTCATGTGTGTTATTTGAGGAAGTTCACGGGAGAAGTTCCCGATATAATTCCAATTTTTGAATTGAGAATTGATGAGAACAAAAGGTTGATTGAAGAACCAGAGGCAATTGTTGACCGAAAGACTAAGAAGTTGCGACGCAAAATGGTTGGGTTAGTGCTTGTCCGATGGAAACACACGAATGGGCCGAATCTCACCTGGGAGACGGAGAGTGACATGTTGAGTCGCTATCCGCATTTGTTTGTTGATGTGTGATTCCGGGGACGGAATCATTCTAAGGTGGAGAGAATTGTAACGCCTGTGTTTCGGGCTTGCCATTTGTAGCAATGAAATAGTCTAGGTTAACCTCTGTAACCCGTTTTGAAATAATAAGATTGTATTATTTGAGTATTGTGTGTTTTGTGCTTAATTGCTTAATTATGTGGTTTGATTAATTAAGAATAAAAATAAGCGTCAAAATTTAAGTGTAAAATAAACTTAATATATTTGGTTAATGTTGTAGTAGTTGAAACGAGGTTTCCGAATATATATAGAACGCCCAAATCTGACTTCGTATGAGGAAGTTATGATTTATCGAAGTTCCGGCTTAGCGATATACAGCCTGTTTTACTCGATTTGAGATCGAGCGGTTGTTAGCCGAAGCAATCTAAATGAGAATCGAAGATCTCATTGTTGGTATTGAAACGATAAAAAGTTAGGCGAGAACGGACGTCAAACGAAGAAGTTATGAATTTATAACGAAAGTTTCTGTCCCGGCCTATTAAAAATAATTAATAAAAATAAAGTCAAAATTAGCTGACGGAGTCTAAACGAAAGTCGTAGAGCATGGTCTCACCTTTCCGTGGATATAAAGAACGTCGAAAACGGAGTTCGTATGATGAAGTTATGAATTTCCGAAGTTTATTAATCATTTTGTATTTATTTTTAATTCAAAATTCGGAAGCATTATCCGAAGGAGTCACCGATCTGATCCGAGGTACGCCCCGCGTACTCGAGTACGCCCCGCGTACTCCGAGGGATGTCGACACTCGCACTCGAGCACTTCGGATACGTAAGCAATGACGTTTTGGGCAGTACGCCCCGCGTAACGCAGTACGCCCCGCGTACTCCGAGGCTCCAGCCTCCTATAAATAGGATGCGAGGGTTCCGGGTATTTTTGCCAATTCCCTCTCGTTTTCGTGTCGAAGCTCTGTGCAAAAACCCCCGAAGCTACCCCGAAGTCCCGGTATCATACTCTAGCCCCGAGGCAAGTCCCGAGATCCCGAAGATCCCGAAAAGTGCGGTTCCCGAGTCGAAGCTCTGCCCGCGAGAAGTTCGATTTTCGAGAAGATCTTCCAGATCTGCTGTGGATTACTACTTCTATAAGCTGTAGTGCTGTCCGATCATCTTCTGATCAAGTGAGTGTGTAGTTATTTCTTCTAATACAATAATACGAAGTATTTTATATAAAAATACGTGCTATGTGTATATATTTGGTTGTGTTATGTGTGAATGAGTATTCACTCTCTTCTATCTTATAGATCTGCTTATTTCTTTATGAGATATGTGTTATTTGTGTGTGTGCCTCATCTGTTATGTGATATATGTGTTGATTAAAGCATGCTATACAGGTTTTCTTTAAACTATGTATACAAATGTATATTTTTATCTACTAATATGTTGGGTAGAACATGGGTAGACAGTTGGTGTGTAATAAACAGATGAGAGGCCTCATTATTGTTTGATTGAGTCATCTAGCGGAGTTTAGATGACGACCACTGGCTATTCTAGACAGTCTTGTGGAAACATTAGCAGGTTCGCCACCTGTAGGTGTTAATGAACTTGGGTGTTCATTCGCTGTACTCCATCCCCCTCATGGTTGCCTTATTTGACTTATATTGCTGAGGTACCCCCGAAGCATGTGTTGTCACCCCGATGAAATATTCTTAGACTAGGTCCCTTATGTTAGTTGTTTTAGGGACATTAAAGTGAGAATAACGGGAATGGGTAATTGGGTTATTGTTGGTTGGTGAAAATTAAATATGATATTTATTGTGGGTTGAAAACCCTATATGCTCACCAGGCTCCCAAGCCTGACCCACTCAGTTTTAAATTGTATTACAGGTAGTGGCGGAAGGGCATGAGATGGATGAACCATCAAGTTGTTTTGTTTACAAGTCTGCATATGTTTATATTTGTTATATGACTTGTAATGTATTCGTTTATGCTTATTGGTCTGTATCGGAACATGACACCCCGAGTTTTGATTATAATGAAAATACATTTCTTTTATGAAATGCTTCGGTAAACAATGTTTTATCATGTTTTGTTTTTGGGAACAAATTCCGCAACTCTTTCAAATCAAAAGGATTTACTCTGAAAATATTTAAAAGCATAAATGAAAATCGGTCTTTTCTGGCCGAGATTTTGGGGATGTCACAATATATATATATATATATATATATATATATATATATATATATATATATATATATATATATAATGAGTTTTGTTCATACCAATGACTTTCGTTACCTATAAATACATACTTACATACTATTATCTTTAATTTTATTCACAAATTTTCTCTCTATTTCATAATATTTCAATAATAATAAAAAAAGGATTCGTTTGATGATGGTGATGACGATGATAATCTCTATGATATACAAGTATTGCACGAACGTGCTACTACAACCAAATTTAGCTCCTTTATTAACCAGATATGTGGCGTTAAACAGAGATCGCAAAGAAAGGCACATACGTCTATTTCACAATTTGTTTGCGGATGATTTTGTCTACTAGCCATCTGATTTAAAAAGAAAGTTTCTTTTTGTGGAAAATGTTTTTGTTCAGATAGCCAAAGCCTTGGAAAACAGGTATTGTTTCTTTAGAATATAGTTTTTATATAATTTAAATTTATCGTTTTACGTGTTAAATACATGTAACATCCCAAAATAGTGATAAAAAATTTTATTTTTTATTTAAAAAACAGCAATAGTTTCATTCACTAAATATCACAAAGACAAACACCAAGTACAATATCAAAATATCAGAGTAAAAATATCAAAAGCACGGAAATCATGAGGGGAGGATGTTGTTCCATCACGTCGGACCCTTCCCTTTTGAACCGGAAGTACCTGAAACCATAGAAATAAATTGTAAGCACAAGACATAGTGAGTATCCCCAAAGTAACACATACCAAACAAACAACTGGCCTAGCCCTGGGGCGTGTTCCATCCAAATACACATAAATGGGCCCAAACTTAGGGTTTCTTCCAAACCATCATATACTCATTGGCCCAACCTTGGGGTCTATTTCAACCCAAATCATACCAAAATATAAGAGTCACATAACAACTCAGTGGGACGATATTGGTACCTTTGACCAACAAGCACAGGGAGAAAACTCACCTCTCACTAAAGATAACAGAATCATACACTCAAGCTCCTACTATCAGGGCTCCCCACATCAATCAAAATCCAAAACAACCCTAATTAAAATCAGGGTTTAATACGTAATTAATGGTCCAAACCATATTTATTTTACCAAGGGCAAAAGACCATGTTGCCCTTTCCAAGAATGACCCAAAATACAAGTTCCAAAATCCCTAACAACCTAAAGCCCAAAAAATGGCCCAAGTGGGTTTTCTATTAGTACGTCGAGTGTACTACTTAGTATGCCCATCGTACAACCTCTACATGGAAGGTTTACGGGGCAGCAACCCAGTACGCCCAAAGCGGATCTGCTGGGTTATCCTATGACGATATCCTCTTAACTAAGAGGAGTCCTTCTTCTACCTGATGTCTAATAAAGTGATATTTTCTGTCAATATGTCGAGATCTACCATGATCCCTCGGTTCCTTGGTCAAGGAAACTGCTCCTTCATTATCACAGAAAATTTCCATAGGCTCCTTTATGGCAGGTACAACTCCAAGGTCTTCAATGAAGTTCTTCAACCATATCGACTCCTTTGACGCTTCACTCGCTTCAATGTACTATGATTCGCACGTTGAATCAGCTAAGGTTTCTTGCTTGGAACTTTTCCAAGTCACTGCTCCTCCATTAAGAGTAAAGACCCAGCCCGACTATGAACGGTAGTTGTCCCTGTCGATCTGGAAACTGGCATCACTATACCCTTGCACCTTTAAGTCATCACTCCCTCCGAGGACTAGAAACCATTCCTTGGTCCTCCGAAGGTACTTAAGGATATTCTTGACTGCGGTCCAATGTGCTCTGCCAGGGTTCCCTTGATATCTACCGACCATGCTCAAAGCAAAGGCCACATCAGGGTGAGTACAAATCATAAGATACATGATTGAGCCAACTGCGGAAGCGTAAGGTAATCGGGTCATCTCTGCTATCTCGGCTTCGGTACTCGGACTTTGAGTCTTACTCAACTTGGCATTACTTTGTATCGGTAATTCTCCCTTCTTCGAGTTTTCCATACTATAACGTTTTAGCACCTTGTCCAAGTAAGTATTCTGACTAAGTCCTATTAGTCTCTTACTTTGCTCTCTCACTATCCTTATTCCCAAAATATAGGAAGCGTCTCCGAGGTCCTTCATAGCGAAGCACTTCCTGAGCCAGGACTTAACCTCCTGCAGAGTTGGGATGTCATTTCCTATGAGTAGTATGTCATCGACATACAAAAAGAGGAAGCTAACTATACTCTCACTGGCCTTGAAATACACACATGATTCATCTTCTCTTCGTACAAATCCAAACTGTTTGACTTTCTCATCGAAGCATAGATTCCATCTGCGAGATGTTTGCTTAAGTCCATAAATGGACTTCTCAAGCTTTCACACTCTATTGGGATGCTTCGTATCGACAAAACCCTCTGGCTGAGCCATGTAAACATCCTTAGCCAACTTCCCATTGAGGAAAGCGGTTTTGACATCCATTTGCCATATTTCATAATCATGAAATGCAGAAATGGCTAGCATCATCCTAATAGACTTTATTTTAGCAACTGGTGAGAAGGTCTCATCATAGTCAACTCCGGGAGTTTGAGTAAAGCCCTTCGCAACCAATCGTGCCTTATACATGTGCACATTCCCATCCATGTCGGTCTTCTTCTTGAAGATCCACTTGCATCCAATCGTCTTATGTCCGGGCACATGGTCAAACAAATTCCAAACTTGGTTGTCATACATGGACTGAATCTCGTTGTCCATCGTCTCTTTACATTTTGCAGACTCTGGGCCTGCCATGGCTTCCTTATAGCTGTTAGGTTCATCTAGATTTACTAGTGTACTATCACTAATATACATGTCCACTTCAGTAGTAATATGAAAACCATACAACTGGGGTTGAACTCTAACTCTTTCGGAATGTCTAAGAGGCAAGGAATTGTCAATTGGTTCAACCAGAGTTTCCTCCTCGGGTTGATCGCCAGCGTTAGAGGTTCCTTCACCATTCGACTCTAGAATCTCTTCAAGATCAATTTGCCTCCCACTGTCTCCTTGGATTATGAGTTCTCGCGCTCAGAAAACCCCTATCCTCGCAACGAAGACAACATTGTCACTCGATCTATAGAAGAGATACCCAAAGGATTTCTGCGCGTAGCCGATGAAAATACATCGCCCACTACGACGTTCGAGCTTGTCGTGAGTGTCTCATCTTACGAAAGCCTCGCAACCCCAAACCTTGATATGTGCCAACGCGGGAGCTTGCCCTGTCCACATCTCGCGAGGTGTTTTGGAAACCTTCTTTGTAGGGACTAAGTTAAGGATATGGGCGGTAGTCTCTAAGGCATACCCCCAGAATGAGATAGGTAGTGAAGCACGACTGTCACACCCCAAAACCAAGAACAGCGGAAACGTTCAGGGGTGGAGGACATCATGTGAAGTATCATAATAGTGTAAAGTAGTAAACAAGCAACAACATCATCCATTGCATTAAAAGTAAAGTTTTAATACATGTGTGTTCTTTCATTGTAATAAGACACCAAAATATGTAATCAAAATAAAAGATGAGTCTTGCCTGTGCTCCGTCTTCTCAAAACCTGGTCATCGTACCTGTCTACTAGTGACCTGAGAATACAAGTTATTTTGAAAGCGTAGATCAGCATAAAGCTGGTGAATTCATAAGTATTTAAGTGTCATTACTCTGTTTTGGAAAGTTGTTATGAATGACATGTAAAGTTTTGCCTGAAACATTTGATATAAGTGTGAAAACCCTAGAAAATCCCATATTTCCTACTAGTTTAAAAGTAGTCTTCTACCAAGACCCAAATGTTTTGAGAGTAGTCTTCTACCAAGACTTGAATGTTTTGAAAGTAGTATTCTACCAAGACTTGAATGTTTTGCTGTAAGAAAGATGGTTTTTCCCCTGTATGACTACTATTAACAATATATACTCTACCTCATCGTTTATGTGAACATATCACAAAATAAAAGTAATAGGGAAAGTATAGCCATATATAAGTATTATCCTTTTGTATTAGGATAAACACGACATCGCGACTGCCGAAAAGTATTAACCTTGAACCTCCGTAGATGTTCATTTTCCTCTATAGCTAACAGCAGGTCGTAGGAATGGTTAGTCCCGTAAAGGTACCCCTAGTATAAGTATTAATTGTAGGCATCCGTAGATGTTCATTACCCCTGTTGCTAACAGGTGGGTGCCGGAATGGTTAGTCCCGTAAAGTATCCTTTTGTACTAGGGTAGACAGAACTAATCTACACGTAAAGTATGTAATAGTATCTCATCGTATAGTATCTAGGTACAAGTATCCATGTAAAAGGATCCATGTAAGTATATCTCTTCATATAGCATTTAGTATAGACTCATGAATGAACTGACTCTGGTGTGATTCCTTGTAATAGGAATAATGTTTTGTATCCCCTAAACTATCCCTATAATAGTTTATTGGAATGTATTTGTGGTCCAAGAAGGTTTATACACCCTTGCTACTCAAGAGTGTGGGAACTGACTGAAGAATGAAAGTTGTCATATCAATACATATATATATATATATATATATATATATATATATATATGAACATAAGTGTATAGATATAGATTTGACTAAGGACATGAAAGAGGTTTTGTAAAACATTTGAGAGTTTTGAACAATAAATAACAATGACTTGATGTCATTTTATAAAGATTTTAAAAGTAATTAATTTGATAACAAACATTTTAAGACAGAAAACAATTTCATGTGTCACATTTTGAAGCATGTGAAATCAGTTGGATGAAAACACATTTATGAATTACATATGATTGATTCTATAGCATGTTGTTTTCTACCTGTATTCCCCCCCCCCCATTAAAGCATTTAAAATCATTTAAAACATTGATTAAGGGGTATGAACTCACCTGTAGATGGTGGTTTGGATGAACTGAAAGATGTAGGATTGCTAAGTGTCAAGTGAAGACTTGTACACACTCAAAGATCCTAGTTAACATATAATAACACATATATGTATCCAATTAGTCTTTAAACAACTAACTGACAATGTTAAGACATCCTAGAACATGCTAAACAGCTTATATAAGTGTTATAAGTCCTAAGGATTGCATCTAAGTTGTTGTAGCACAAAGCTATTGGGTTTAGGGTTCCAAAGAACCCCTTCCTTGAGTTTACTCCCCAAGGACCATAACACAATGATTTTACGGTCGTAAACCCTGGAGTTTATGGCCGTAATCTCCTAAGATCTTGATCCTTTGATGGTTTGAATCCTTACATGTCCCTTAGAAGTGTTTCTACTTGATGGATTAGTCCTTGGAAGAGATTAGGGCACCCTTTACCTCCTTTGAGGAGTTCACGGCCCTAAGACCAATCCCCTTAGGGTTTGCGGCTGTAATTTCTCATGGACATGGTATTTTTGTGCTTTCAAGTCCTATACACATTAAGGTATGAGTCTAGACTAGTTTCACAAGGAAAGGAAGGGACTAGGGCACACTTTTGGCCTTTAAAGAAGGGTTTACGGTCCAAGGTGTTCTTGGCCCGTAAACTCTTTGATCTTGATGTTTCCTTGTGATTTCTTAATGTTAAGACACATTATAAGCCCTATTATACTCTTAGATAGCAGCACTTACGATTTGGGATGAAAAGCTGAAGATCCTTGAGAGAGAATCGAGTTTTTCACTAATTGGAAATGGAACGAATGAATAAATATGGCTAAGGACCATATATATACCCCTTGGGGTTTTGAACGACAAACTCCATGTTTGGGTCGTAAATTCCAATTTCTTAGAGTATGAAATATTATTGTTGCAAAATAAACCATAGGACATCCCCTCTCCTGGCATCTCCTAAAGTGTTAATCACAGAATACTCAAACTTATCCCAAATAGTCTGAAAATTAACAGTAACTGTTCTGACTTCTATTGACTTGGTATGTTGTACAGAATGGAAATTTCGGGTTGTCACAACGACTCATCATGGAATGAACCATGTCCAATAGGGTTCGATTATGCCTCTCGGCCACACCGTTCAACTGTGGTGTCCTAGGTGGCGTCAATTGCGAAACTATTCCGCATTCCTTGAGATAGTCGTGGAATTCAAGACTTAGGTACTCTCCTCCTCGATCGGATCGAAGCATCTTGTTTTCCTGCCCAATTGATTCTCCACTTCTTGTTTAAACTCTTTGAACTTTTCAAAGGTTTCTAACTTGTGATTGATTAAGTAAATGTACCCATATCTACTATAATCATCGGTGAAAGTCACATGGAAGCGGTTCACGTCCCTTGTGGTGGATCTAAAGGGCCCACACACATCGGTGTGTATGAGATCCAACAAACCCTCACCCCTCTCACAAGTTCCAGTGAAAGGTGACTTGGTCATCTTTCCAAATAAACAAGACTCGCACACGTCATCGTCCCTAAGTTCGAATGACTCCAACACTCCATCCTTTTGGAGTTGGGCTATGCGTTTCTTGTTTACATGTCCAAGAAGACAATGCCACAAGCATGCTTTATCCATACTATTGGAAGAATCCACACATAATACATCATTCCCTAGGTTATCTACAACCATAAAAGTTTCATAAATTCCATTACAAGGCAATGCTTCAAAATACAAAACACCATTTAGATAAGCATAAATCGAACCATTCTCATTATTAAACGAATATCTAAATCCTTGTCTAAACAAACCATGAAATGAAATGATGTTTCTTGCGATATCTGGAGAATAGAAACAATTATTTAAATCTCAACCTAATCCATTACTAAGCGCTAGAGAATACACTCCAATCTTTGTGACAGGCGACGATCTTCTGTTCCCCATGATTAGATTTATTCTTCCACACTCCACATCCCTATCTCTTCTTAGTCCCTGCAATTCAGAACATATGTGAAAACCACATCCTGTATCAAGAACCCAAGAAATAGCATGTGATGAATCATTAGATTTAATTGTGTAAATACCTGTGAAGGACGACTTGATCTTCCCATCCTTGATGGCTTGCAGATATTCCAGACAGCTTCTCTTCCAATGCCCTATTTTGTGGCAGTGGTGGCACTCTGCCTCCTTTGGGTTTGAGTTGGGCTTGGCAGAACCAACTATGGTTCCACTAGAGGAGGTACCATCTTGGGGCTTTCCCTTGTGGTGACTCTTTGAAGGAGCCTTCCTCTTCTTGCCCTTCCCTTGCCTAATGGCGAAAACAGGAGCAGCGGGTGGAGTGGGAGTTAATGAAACAGATTTGTCCTTGAGGTTGCCCTCAGCAGTCCTAAGGAGCCCTTGGAGTTTTCTTAGGGTGACCTCTTCTTTGTTCATGTGGTAGGTCATCCTAAATTTGTTGTACCACGAGGGAAAGGAGTGAAGAATGATGTCGATTGCCAAATCTTCCCTAAAGTTAAAATTTAACTTGCGAAGACGGTCAACATACCTCTGCATCTTTTTCAAATGCGAGGTTAGGGATTCTCCACTACCCATCTTAGCGGTGATCATGTTGGCGATGATCTCATAGTGCTCTTGCCTTGCGCTTTGGTGGTACCTCTCCAGCAAATCTTGGTGCATTTCGTACGGATACATGTCCTCATAGGACTTTTGCAGTTCAAGGTTCATTGTGGCTAGCATGATTCAATGAACTTTCGTTGCATCACGCTCATGGGTCTCAAAGACGGCCATTTCTTCGGGAATAGCGATTTCCGGATTGATCTTTTCAAGCTTCTCGTCAAGGACATATTCTTTGTCCTCGTAGCAAGAAATCATGTGAATGTATCTTATCCATTCGTTGAAATTCGATCTGCCAAATGTCACCTTTTGACATAGGCTCATTAGCGAGAATGAACCAGCAGCAACGTTGTTGGAATTTGCGTTAGACATCTGCAAATAGAAAGGAACAAAGTTTGATTAGAAATGAATCCCTAATTAAACACCCAAAATGAGAAATTAGGGCTAGGATACAACAACATTATTTACATATTAAAAAAGGGATGTCGTAATCCAACATGCAAATAATTTGGAGGTAAGTGAATGACGATTCACTAGTTCTTCACCATGAAAAACATAAAAGGGTTAGGTTTTCAATGTATTGAGAATTCCTAGATTCCTTTTGTGATTCATTGAACTTTTCAATGGCATGTTTAAATCTCGATATGTCCCTATCGTTTGTGATTGGGATGCCAAAGATCACAAAGCGGGTGTGAATAACCATGCAAATGTACATGGCGCCCTTATTCTTACAGTCACCTATTCGATGTGCCGATTAACCACACACGCTCCATCGAACTATGACAAACAATGAGTCACCCTTTGCCACCTTCGCTTAGAACCAATTAGTGTGTCGGTTAACCACACACGCTCCACTAACTTCTTAGCAAGGGTGCAAAGTGTAATTTTATGGGATTGCATCAATTCACTTTTGCCTAAAGTAACTAGGATTGGGAATTTTGTAAAAATGTTTAGTTGCTTTATATAGATTCATTATACTTATTAATGAAGAGAGGATTGCCCTATCCTACCCGTTCGGCTAGCGACCCTCCACCAATCAAGGAAGCGGTGGGTAAGAGTGGATACCCATTAAATGGCCATTTTATAGGCCATAACCTTATACCCCCTTATAGATTGGCTTCGTGAATGAGGCCTACTAACGGTAAGACTAGCATTTTAGTTATATATATATATATATATATATATATATATATATATATATATATATATATATATATATATATATATATATATATATATATATATATATATATATTAATCTTGTAATAATATAATAGTATAGGGTGTATTTTAAACATTTTAAAATACTAGGGTTTTAATTTCAACTTAAAATTTTCGAAATTTATAACCTTTAAATTAAAATTTTAAATATTAAAACTCTTGATTTAATAATTATCTAAATTAAACAATTAATTTGAATTGCTAAATCATAAAGGATTATCTTAAATTAAACAATTAATTTTATCCTAATCCCTTAAATCCCTCTAGATTTCAAAAAACATGGGATGGGATAATTCAAAATCTTTAATTACTATATTTAACCATTAAAAGATAATTACAAGATATGATATTATCCAAATCCCTAAAATTTAGGATCTTATCTTGGAGAGGAGGCATATTTCGAAAAACCTAGGGTTTGCAAACGGGGGTCCTACCTCGCCCCAACAGACCGGGGTCCTACACTTCCACCCATACAACAGCTCGAAAGGCGGGTCGCCAATACTGGAATGATAGCTATTATTGTAGACGAACTCTGCAAGCGGTAGGTAGGAAACCCAACTCCCACCGAAATCAATGACGCACGCCCTCAACATATCCTCGAGGGTCTGAATGGTCCGCTCACTCTGCCCATCGGTCTGCGAATGGAACGCCATGCTAAAATGCAGCCACATACCCAGTTCCTCATGGAATTTCTGCCAAAAACGGGAAGTAAACCTGACATCTCGATCGTAAACGATAGAAACTGCAACCCTATGGCGAGAGGCAATCTCGCGGACGTACAGGTTGGCCAACTTCTCTGCCGACGAACTCTCCCATATAGCTAGGAAATGGGAACTCTTGGTCAATCGATCCACGATGACCCATATAGCATCGAGCCCCCTTTCGTCTTCGGCAACTTCATGATGAAATCCATCGCGATCCGTTCCTATTTCCACATGGGAATCTCCAGAGGCTGCAGCTTACCATGCGGCCTCTGATGCTCGGCCTTGACCATCCTACAGGTCAAGCACCTCTCAACAAGCCAAGCGATATCTCGCTTCATGCCAGGCCACAAACAGCTCAAAATCAAATCACGGTATATCTTGGTGGCTCCCGGGTGAACAGAAAAATGAGACTTATGAGCCTCCTCCATCACTGTCTGCCAGACCCATCCGGACATCGGAACCCAAACCCGACCGTAACGGTTCAACAATCCGCGACTATCTTGCACAAACCGGACGCTTTTGCCCTTAATCCTCTCCAACTTCTAGTTCTCTGGTCTCATACCTTCAATCTAAGCGTCCCTAACAAAACCCACCAGCGAGGAATCCACCGCTATCCTCATACACTTGGCTGGGGTCGAGGACCCAGCTGGCTTGCGGCTCACAGCATCCACAACCACGTTCGCTTTACCAGTATGGTAAAGGATCTCGTAATCATATTCCTTGACCACATCCAGCCACCTGTGCTGCCTCATGTTCAGGTTCGGCTGATCCATGATGTGCCTCAAACTCTTGTGATCCGTGTAAATAGTACATCGGACCCCATATAGATAATGCCTCCAAATCTTGAGGGCAAAAACCACCGCTCCCAACTCAAGTTCGTGCGTAGGGTATCTGGTCTTATGCGGCTTCAGCTGCCGCGATGCGTAGGCTACCACCCGTCCTCTCTGCATGAGGACTGCCCCCAAACTGGTGATGGATGCATCACAAAATACCACAAAATCCTCCACTCCCTCGGGGAGTGTCAATACTGACGCCTCGCATAAACACTACCGGAGAGTCTCAAATGCCCTCTGCTGCTCAGGGCCCCACAGGAAATCCATCCCCTTCCTCGTTAGGCGAGTGAGGGGTACAACAATCTTGGAGAAATCACGAAGGAATCTTCGATAATACCCTACCAAACCCAAGAAACTCCTGATGTCAGAGGGAGATTTCGGGGTCTCCCACTGCATAACCGCCTCCACCTTGGCCGGATCGACCAAAATACCTTGCTAGTTAACGAGGTGTCCGAGGAACTGGACCTCTCGTAACCAAAACTCGCATTTCGAGAACTTGGCATACAACCGTTCTTGCCTCAGAACCTCCAGCAGCTCCCTGAGATGCTCCTCATGCTGCTCTCGAGTTTTGGAGTACACCAAGATATCATCTATAAACACAATGAACGAGCGATCGAGCATCGGTCTGCATACCCGGTTCATCAGGTCCATGAACACTGCTGGCAAGTTGGTGAGCACAAACGACATCACCACGAACTCGTAATGACCATAACGAGTCTGAAATGTGGTCTTCTCCACGTCTTCCTCCCTCAACCTGACCTGGTGATATCCTGATCTCAAATCAATCTTGGAAAACCAAGATGCACTCTACAATTGATCGAAAAGATCGTCTATCCTCGGGAGCGGATAACAGTTCTTCACCGTTAACTTGTTCAACTCCCTATAGTCAATGCACATCCTGTGCAAACCGTCCTTCTTCCTGACGAAAAGGATCGGTGCTCCCCAGGGTGAACTACTCGGACGAATAAACTGCTTGCCCTACAGCTCCTGCAACTGAGATGACAGCTCCTGCATCTCAGGCGGTGCCAGTCGGTATGGTGCCTTGGCGGTAGGGGCCGCATATGGCACTAAGTCGATCCTGAACTCGACCTGCCTCTCCAGAGGCACTCCGGGTAACTCCTCCAGAAACACATCAGCAAATTCCCTCACCACCGGGACCTCAGAATCTGCGAGCTGCTCTCTAACCCGCGTATCTACCACATACAGCAAATAATCGGCACACCCGTGCTAAATATACTGCTGAACTCTGGCTGCTGAACAAAACCCTGATCCCAACCAGGTGCGCTCACCGTATACTACAAGTTCTCTCCCACTTGGGGTTCGAACCACCACCCGTTGTCCCTCACAGTCGATCATGGCGCCAAAACGGCTAAGCCAATCCATCCCTGCTATCACGCATACAACCCACATAGGGATAGGAACCAAATCTATCGGGAAGGACACCCCAAAAATCTCTAACTCGCATCCCCAGTAGACCGAAGAAGCAGAAACCCCATGCTCATTGGCAATCGAAACTCGCAATGGATACTCAAGACCATCTATCGACACATTGAACCCTCTAGAGAAGGACTGAGATACAAACAACCGACTCGCCCCCGAGTCAAATAATACTAGAGTGGGCAAAGAATTTACTAAAAACGTACCTAATCACAGGTACAATCAAATAATACCAGCGACCACTCGTGTGTCCATCACATAGGCTACAAACCCACTGCAGCCCTGCTGCAAACTTTGTCTCGCCCTTGAAGTCGAACAAAATGCTGACCCACATCGGGTTCCCTCGCCGTACACCGTAAGTACTCCCCCACTAGGGTCTCATATCATTACTAACTGACGCCCGCAGTCAATAACAGCTCCAAATCGGCTCAACCAATCCATGCCCACTATAACACATGCATCCCACATCGCAATCGGGACAAGATCTATCGGGAACTCCACACCGAAGATCTCAAGGATACATCCTCGAATCACATCCGTAGCATATACCGCTCGCTCGTTAGCTATAGAAACTTGTAGAGGTCGACTCAATGCCTCTCGTCGGATACTAATGTGCTGACTAAAAGCCAAGGAAACAAATGACCAACTCACTCCTGAGTCACATAACACCAAAACAGGTACAAAATTCACAAGAAAAGTACCTACGCATATCATCATATAAGCACAATATCTCAACTCAAAATAAATAAATAAGAATACATACCAGCCACAACATCGGGCGCTACGCAGACCTCCTCCGCCGTCAATTGGAAAGCTCTCACACGAGCCTTCGGTGCCTCAGCCTTCATTGGCCGAACCTCGGTAACCCTAGCAGCAGGCGCATATCCCTATGCTGACCCTTGATGCAACTACGGACACTCGGCCTTCCTATGGCCAGTCTGGTTGTAATGAAAGCAAACCATGAATCCCTTGGGGCAATCCTTGGAGATATGCCCCTCCTTGCCACATTTGTAGCAAGCACTCGATCGACATACCCCTTCATGTCCCTTGCCGCACTTCCCGCAAGTGAGGCCCTTTTGGCCTCCAGTCCTCAAATCAGCGGACTTGGTCTGCTTGGCTGCCGGCTGAGACTGAGCCAGCCGCCGATCCATCCTCTGTGACTCGGCCTCCTCCCTGGCCTGAGTCTCCAACTCAATCTCCCTCTTCCGGGCATTTGCCTGGAGCTCAGCAAATGTCCAGTACGTTGAGTTCGATACAAACTCCCGAATGTCTCTCCTCAGAACGACCAAATACCGGCTCATACATGCCTGCTCAGTAGCACCTGCTCAGGGAAGAACATCGCCCTCTCATCAAACTTCCTCGTAATCACAGTGACCGAATCAGTACCCTGCTTGAGGGTCAAGAACTCCTGAACCAATAGTTCCCTCTCCACCGGGGGAACATACTCATCTCTGAACATGGTGGTCAACCTCTCCCAGGTCACCTTTGAAATCTCTGCAACTGAAAAGCTTGCCGTCACGAACTTCCACCAGTCCTTCGCTCCCAAGCGAAGCTGGTTCAACGCGAACTGAACCCTCAGATGCTCTGGACATGAACACGTATAGAAGCATCCCTCAATATCAGCAATCGATCTCATCGCAGCGATCGGATCCTGCGTCCCATCAAACTCAGGTGGCTTCGTGTTGCTGAACTCCTGAAACAACAACGAGTCACCTCCCTGAGGCCTGGCAGCAGCCACAACTGCGGTAGCTGCAGCAGCAGCAGCCTTAGTCACCACGGCGTACCGGTCGTCGAAAGTCTCAATCAATGTGGTATTGATAGACCCAAACATATCCGGAATCTCGGCCCTAATAGTCGTCGCCACCTCATTGTGGATCATCTGACAAAGCTCCTCGTCACTCACACCGCTCGCCTCAGATATGTGGCGTGTCCCAACCATGATGTCTCTGAAATATAACATAATAATATCAAAGACTCGTTCAAGCATGCTCGCACTCGATAACTTCACCCTACTTGTTCCTTAGTACCCAAAGGATTCGTACTTAGAGTGTGCACTGCTCCGGTGTCTTCGGTAGTATGGGCCCTTATACTACCGTCAACACCGCATCAATATTCACCCTAAGTCCTCCTCCATGGATCCCAGATAACAAGTACTCTATATCTCAATGGCATAGGCTACCCTTCGGTAGACCTCTTATCAGCCCCTCACTGTTACCTACTCGCTCTCAAGCATCACATAGCAGTATAATCCTTCCTAGGCTAAGGCATCACAAAATCAGGCCACTCTAGTCCTAATATGAATACCTAGCCAACTCTAGCATGCATAACATAACATATCATATCTCATAACACATAACGTAAGGGCATTTTAGGGATTCACCGTTCGGGCGTTGCCTGACTGTACACACTGCTCCGCTCTGGTTGTCTCAAAACCTCTTGCTCTTTTTAAAAAAAATTATTTTATCATTTGAAAATTTTCTCAAATCCTCACTGTGAGTTCAGATACACCCGAAGGTGCATCCGAGTCTCTCAAACCAAGTCTCTGATACCAACTTGTAACGATGTAATTTTCAAAACAAAATTTTCATTTTTCAACAACCAATTTTTCATATATAAAGCATTCTCAAAAGTATTCCACAATAGTTATCAATTCAAAACATATCCCAAGATCACAAATCAAATCTTCTCTCTGTGTGTACGGGTCACGCCGATGCCTTACCACGGTCCTCGCTAGTACCTGAAACACATAACACAACAACTGTAAGCATAAACGCTTAGTAAGCTACCCAAATACCACTTACACACATACGCCTTTCCAGGCCATACTCTACACGACCTTCCGGTCCATGTGTCTCAGGGGACTTCCGTCCCAGTCCCAGTAGACCTTCCGGTCCTACTCATACCGACCTTCCGGTCCCTGACTCCCTGATCTTCCGGTCCATGTCATAATGCCTTCCGGCCCATATCATACATACCATACATATCACATACATAACGAAATAAGAACATGCAACGCATAACATACAGTACATGCATCTCATAGCATACAAGACCTTCTGGTCACACATAGGTACCTTTCCGGGTACAGTATAATGAGAAGACTCACCTCGCTGGATGTCGGATAATCACTCGTGCTTGATTCCTCGACCTATCGTACTCCTATAACATAAATACATCTCTAATTAATACTTCCCTGGCTTAGTTTGACTAACACTATTAAGTCAACACTAGTCAACCCTGGTCAACGCTTGGTCAACGGTCAACCTTTGACCCGACTCGTCGAGTCTTGCATGGACTCGTCGCAAGACTCGACGAGTCCGTACATGAACTCAAGTCCTTTGAATCCTTTCCGACTCACCGAGTCACTCACCGGACTCGGCGAGTCATCCACTGACCTGAGTCACGGGACAACCCGCTATGACTCGTCGAGTCTGCTCATGGACTCGGCGAGTTCATTTCATGCACATCCTTAAACAACCTTCTTAGGCCAAATCTATTCCTCTAATCCTTAGATCTAACCTTCCCAAGTTCAATAATCATGTAAAGTATCTATCTTGATGCACATGCAACATCCATATGACCATATATGATGATTTAGCCCCAAATACCATAACCAAAGGTCATAACATCCATTGCTCTTCATAAAGCTTGGTGAATAAGGCTCTCTGGACCTCTATGGATCCAGATCCAAAGCCTCATCACCAGAAAGAGACTATTTGGACCTCAAATCAACTTAGTAAAGGGAACAAGAATCCCTAAATCCATTTATTCATCGTAAGACAGAAGAAGGGTCGAATTTATACCTCAAATGTGATGATCTTAGCTTCAAATCCACAGAATAGCAACCTCCTTTGCTTCCTCTTGGCTAGGACCTCCTTCTTCTTGCTAAACAACACCACAAAGGTCAAGAATGGCTTCCCTTCTCTCTCAAAATGCTCAAGCACTCTAGGGTTTCTCTCTATGGACTGGTAGCCACAAATGAAGGCCATAAGGGCCTTTAAATAGGTCCCAAACCCGAGAAATTAGGGTTTCTTTCGTCAGCTCTAACTCAGCGAGTCACTCCCTTGACTTGCCGAGTCCCCTCATTAACCACGTCATCCAGTCGCGACCAGACTCGACGAGTCTAAGCACCAACTCGTCAAGTCACCTTACATAATTAAATAAATACAACATAAATCAATATACCTGGGAAACTCGGTGTTACACTGCCACTGCACCTTCATCAGCTCAACCCTCTTATTCCTCAACTCCTTTGTCTTTTTATCGAGAATAGCTACTGGTCTCTCGATGTAATTCAAGTTGTCATCAACCTGAATGTCCTCTAGAGGCACAACCGCTGAGTCATCCACTAAGCACTTTCGTAGCTGAGCCTTGACCACCTTGACCACCCAAGCTATAAGCCTGAAAGGACCGATGTACATACGGCCCAGCTTGCCCCGCTTCCTGAATCGGATAACACCTTTCCAAGGTGACACCTTCAGGAGGACCATATCGCCCAATTGAAACTTAAAGTTTGAACGTCGCTTGTCGGCGTAACTCTTCTGCCAAGTTTGAGCAGTCTGGAATTTGCTCCGGACCTGGTGGATCCTCTCTGTAGTCTTGAGTACTACCTCAGTACTGCACATGACTCTCTGACCAAACTCGCCCTAACAGATTGGGTTCCTACACTTCCTCCCGTAGAGCATCTCGAAGGGAGGTCGTTCTACGCTTGCGTGGTAGCTATTGTTATACGAAAATTTCACTAATGGAAGATACGTATCCTAACTACTACCGAAATTCAAAAAACATGCACATAGTATGCTCTCGAGAGTCTGAATCATCCTCTCACTCTGTCCATCCGTATGGGGTGGAAAGCGGTGTTGAAGTGGAGATGAGTACCCATCTCATCGTGAAAATGCTTCCAAAATCTAGAAGTAAAATGGACATCTCGGTCTGACACCACCGAGATAGGCACTCCATGTCGTGCCACTATCACATGCACGTAAATCTCGGCCATCTTCTCGGCCAATACGGTCTCCTAGATCAGAATAAAATGAGCACTATTGGTCAACCGATCCACGATGACCCATATCGAATCTACTCCATGTGCAGTCTTGGGATGTTTCGTGATGAAGTGCATGGTGATATCCTCCCATTTCCACATGGGAATATCTAATTTATGCATCTTGCCATGAGGCCTCTGGTGCTCTTCCTTGACATTCCTGTTGGTCAAGCATGTCTCAACGTACAAGACTACATCTCGTTTCACGCAGGGCCACCAGTAATCAGGGCAAAGGTCCCGATACATCTTCGTCGCCCCGGGATGGATGGAGAACCTCGGCTTATGGGCATCATCCATCAGAATCTGCCATACTCTGCCCCAGTATGGCACCCAAACCCTCCCATACAGGCTCATCAACCCACGACTGTAATAATCAAATGAGGCCACCTAGCTGATGATCCGTTCTCACTTTTGGCGCTCCGGCTTCAATCCCTCGACATACGCCTCTCTGATCTGCTCCAACAATGGAGTAATCACGGTCATCCTCATAGAGATGTCTCGAATCAGAGAAGCTACCAACTTGCGGATCATGGCGTTGGCCACCACATTGGCCTTGCTCGGGTGATAGAGGATGTCACAGTCGTAATCCTTCACCACGTCTAACCACCAATGCTGCCTCATGTTTAGGTTCGGCTAATCCAAGTGGTACCTTAAACTCTTGTGGTATGTGTAAATGGTACAAAAGACCCCATAGATGTAATTCCACCAAATCTTGAGGGCGAAAACCACAGCCCCAACTCTAAATCGTGTGTTAGGTAGTTATCCTTGTGAGGATTCAACTGCCTCGATGCGTAAGCTATTAGGTGACCCCGCTGCATTAATACCGCTTCAATGCCTGTGATCGAAGCATCACAGTAAACCACGAAGTCGTCGACTCCCTCTGGAAAAGTCAAGATCGGTGCCTCACATAGTCGTTGTCTGAGAGTCTCAAAGGTTGCCTGTTGCTCAGGCCCCGAGCGGAAGGTCACCGACTTCTTGGCCAGTCGGTTCAATGGAACAGCGATCTTGGAGAAGTCTTGAATAAGTCTCCGCTAATAACCCGCTAGACCTAGGAAACTCTGAATATCAGTTGGAGACCTTGAAATCTCCCACTGCATCACGACCTCTATCTTGGTCAGATCGACCAGAATTCCCTTCTGGTTGACAAGGTGCTCAAAAAATTGCACCTCGCGCAACTAGAACTCACACTTTGAGAACTTTGCAAAAAGTCTCTCCCTCCTCAGAGTCTCCAGCTTAGGTGCTCCCCATGCTGCACCCGAGTCTTGGAGTAGACCAAGATATCATCGATGAAGACTATCACGGACCGATCCAACATCGGTCTGCACACGTGGTTCATGAGATCCATGAATGCGGCTGGAGCATTAGTGAGCCCAAAAGGCATCACCACAAACTCATATTGACTATAGCGATTCCTAAAAGCTGTCTTTTGCACATCCTCGTCGTCGACTCATATCTGGTGATAACGCGATCGCAGATCAATCTTGGAGAACCAAGATGCGCCCTGTATATGGTTAAACAAACCATCAATCCTCGGGAGGGAATAATAGTTTTTCAATGTTAAATTATTTACCTCTCGGTAGTCTATGCACATCCGATGTGATCCGTCCTTCTTCTTTACAAACAGGATCGGGGCTCCCCATGGCGAACTACTCAATCTGATAAATCGCTTGTCTAGTAGCCCCTGCAGCTGCGTAGACAACTCCTACATCTCGAGAGGAGCCAACTAATATGGTGTCTTGGCTATCGGAGATGCACCAGGGACTAGGTCAATCCTAAACTCAACCTGTCTCTTCAGAGGTACCCTGGGTAAATCCACTGGGAATATGTCCGGGTACTCTCACACTACCGGTATGTCATCAACTGTCGCCTTACCCTTATCTTGGGTATCCATGACGTAGGCGACATGACCCGTGCAACCCTGCTGAAGGTAGCGCCTCACTCTGCTGCTGAGCATAGAGTCAATCCATCTAGCAGCCTCTCACCCTAAATCACCAACGCTCCCCCACTAGGAGTCCGAACCCTCACTAGCTGCTGCTCTCATTCGATCACTGCCCCATTGGGACTTAACCAATCCATGTCAACTTTAACCTTATTCCCTCGTAGGGGAATAAGGACTAGATCCACAAAAAACTGCTAATCAAATAACTGCAGTGTACATCCTCAGTGAACTCTCGCAACCCTAACGGTCCTGTCATCCATAACTTGTGTTGTGGGCTAAAGGCTCCATGGATTATCAAGTTGGGCTACGACCCATAGGATGCTCTATGGATTCTCCATGGTGGTTTAAACCCATGGGTCATGGAAATGAAAAGCCATGTTACATTAGGGTTTACATGGTGTAACCCTAAACGTAACACACTATATAAAGAACATGATATCCACCAAAATCGGCTACACTAAGAAAAGAAGAGGGCTAGGCCAATTTTGAAGTGTTCTACATTCTCTCAAAGTTATTCCAAACCACTTGGTGTTGTGTGAAACATTTGAGGCATCACACTTGGGGTGCTAGGCTCTCAATGTTTTCAAGGAATCAAATCAACTACAAGGTATGTAATTCTAGCCATCTCTTATGTTAAAAGTTCCCCATGTATGCTAGATAGGATTATGAACCTTGGAAATCAAATTTTGCATGTATTTTAGACAAATATAGATCCAAGGTTTTCTAGGGTTGCATGTAAACTTAGGAGTGTTAGAATGCTCATAACCCATCAGTGGTATCAGAGCCTAGGCTTGTTTGTTGATACTTGATGCAAAATAGTGTAAAAATCGAATTTTTAAGCTGTTAGCACAGGGGACTCACCGAGTCCATGGAGGGACTCGACGAATCCAAGCGAAACTTCAACCAACTCGGCGAGTCAGTTCTTGCACTCGACGAGTTGGTCATGCAGAGTGCAGTTTTACAATTTTTGCTGCTGGAAATGGACTAGAAACATTACCCTAAACTGTTTTGGTGTTTTAAAACTTGTTTTAGATGGTGAATGGTTGTTCTAATCAATTTACAATGACTAATATAAAAATTACATGATTATATGTGTTCATATGTTCTTGAAATTTTGATATGAATATTCATGTTCTTATGTGTTCTTGATAGATCATAGGAATTACTTGTTTAATGCTTAATTCATGATCTTTATGTGTTTTAATGGAGTCCATAACTTGTCGTCAAGTTATGGATAACCAAAAGTCAATTTGTATTAAATCCATTAAAAGAACACATAAATTACAAAAATGAAGAGTCTTCATTTTAATAACTCATAAGTTATAAATTAAAGAGTTTTTAAAAGTTACAAAGCTTGCCCTCAAGTTTTGGAACATGTAAAGTTATCTTAATAAACTTTAGTTCCAACCCCTAGATTTTTAAAAGATAAAAATCAACTCTTATACATTATAATATTATAAGTTAATATATATATATATATATATATATATATATATATATATATATATATATATATATATATGTATAAGATCAAGTCGTCTTACCGTTAGTAGGCCTCATTCACGAAGCTGGTCTATAAGGGGGTATAAGGTTGCTGCCTATAAAATGGCGGCTTAATGGGTGTCCACTCTCACCCACCGCTTCCTTGATCGGTGGAGGGTCGTTAGCCGAACGGGTAAGACAAGGACTTATAAAATTCTCATTAAAAGTATGATGATTATTATAAATGTTTTTATTAAATTACCAATCTTAGTTACTTTAGGAAAATGTGAATAAGGTGCTAATCCATGAAATTACACTTTACACTTTGTTCAAGTCGTTAATGGAGCATGTGTGGTTAACTGACACACTAACTTGGACTTAACAAGGTAGGTAAAGGGTGACTTAAGGTTTATCATACGTCAGTGGAGCGCGTGTGGTTAACCGGCACATCGATTGAGTGATAAACATTAAGGGAACCAACTGATTTGCATGGTTACTTCACACCTCGTATTGTGATCCTCGGTTTCCCAGTCACAAAACTTGGAGGGCACACTCGAGATTGAAACATGCCTTTGAAAAGTTCATTGAATCTCAAAAGAATCTAGGAATTTCTAAGAACCAATTAAAACCTAATATTTATATTTCGTTTTTCATGGTGGAAATTGGTGAATCGGCATTCGCCTACCTTTCAAATATGTTTATAGTTTAGATTACGACATCCCTCTTCTAAGTTATTGTATATTGTGATTGGATCCTAGCCTTAATATTATATTTGGGTGTTTTATTAAGGACTATCTTTATGTATAAACTAAACTTGATCTCTTTTTTTTTCAGATGTCTTCCAACGACACTGCTTCTGGCTCAAACCCTACTGGATCCTTTTCCCTCATGAACCTATGTGGGAGGGTCATCTTCGATGGTTCCAACTTTATGGATTGCATCCGGAACATCAGGATGGTGACTTGCTACGAGGACAAGGAATATGTCCTCGATAAGGAGCTAAAGGAGATCGATGAGTCCACTACTACTCCCTAGGAGATTGTTGACTTCCGGACTCATGAAAGAGATGCCACCAAAGTGGCATGCATCATGATGGCCACCATGATAGTTGAACTCCAGAAGTCCTATGAGGACTACTACCCTTTTGAGATGCACGAAGATATGATGAAAAGATACCATCAGAGTGCTCATCAAGAGCGGTATGAAATAATCTCCTCCATGATAACAACCAAGATGAAGGATGGAGAATCCGTCACAAGCCATATGCAGAAAATGCAAAGGTATGTTGATCGTTTGCTGAAGCTTAATGTGAACTTCCCTGAGGAGCTAGCAATAGATATCATTTTGTACTCCTTACCCTCGTGTTATGATCAATTTCTCATGACATACCACATGAATAAGGAAGAATTCACACTCAGCAAACTTCAAGGACTCTTAAAGATCGCATAAACAGGTCTTAAAGGTAAGTCAGTTGTTACCACTCCTACTCCTACTCCAAACTCTGCCCCTATCCTGGCAATCGGGAAAGGTAGAGGGAAGAAGAGGAAGAGCCTTTTGAAGGGTACCAAGGGTAAAACCCTTCATAGCTCTTCTTCAAGTGGAACCAAGAAAGGTTTCGTCACTCCTTATTCTGACCCAAAAGAGGTTGAATGCTTCTATTTCCATGAAAAGTCGCATTGGAAGCGGAACTGCCTAAAGTACCAGCAAGATGTGAAGGATGGGAAAGTCAAACCCAACCATGTAGGTATTTACACTATTCTATCTAATAACACACCCTATTCTAACTCTTAGGTCCTTGATACCGGTTGTGGTATTCATATCTGTTCTGATTTGCAGGGACTAAGAAGAAGTGAGAATGTGGAGCATGGAAAGATAAACTTGATCATGAGGAATATGAAAGCTTCACCTGTCACCAAGATTGGAGTTTATTCTTTGTTGCCAAGTAGTGGGTTTACTTTATATTTGAAGAAATGTTGTTATTCGCCAGAAATGGCAAGAAATATTATTTCCTTTCATGCTTTGTACAAACAAGGGTTACCTTTTCTTTTGATAATGAAATTGGTGCAATAAATGCTTTCTTTAATAATGTTCTTTATTATAAAGCATTACCTTGCGATAGTATGTATGAAGTTGTGTCTGTTGTAGATAACCTAGGAAATAATGTTTTGTGTATTGATTCTTATAGTAATAATAACTTGGATAAAGCATCATTATGGCATTGTTGTCTTGGACATGTGAGCAAGAAATACATAGGCCAGCTCCAAAAGGATGGAGTCTTGGAGTCATTTGACCTAAAGTCAGATGATAGTTGTGAATCATGCTTACTTAAAAAAATAACAAAGTCACCCTTCACTGGTTCTTGTGCTAGGGGTGAAGGTTTGTTGAATCTGGTACACATAAATGTGTGTGGACCCTTCAAATCTGCCACAAGGGACAATAATCATTCTTATTTGACTTTTACTGATGATTATAGTAGATATGAATATGTCTATTTAATCAAGCATAAGTCAGAGACTTTTGAAAGGTTTAAAGAGTTTAAACATGAAGTCGAGAATCAATTGTGCAAGAACATTTAGTGAGTATCTTAATACAGAGTTCCTCGACTATCTTAAGGAATGTGGGATTATCTCACAATTGACACCTCCCAAGACACCATAGCTTAATGGTGTGGCTGAGAGACGCAATCGAACCATGTTGGATATGCTTCGTTCCATGATGAGTCGAGCTTCGCTATCAATCTCATTTTGGGGGTATTCCTAAGAGATTGCCGCCCATATCCTTAATCTAGTCCCTACAAAGAAAGTTGCGAAAACTCCACATGAGATGTGGACTGGTAGAGTTCCCAAACTAGAGCACATCAAGATTTGGGGTTGCAAGGTTTTCGTGAGGCACGAGACTCATGATAAGATCAAACCTCAAACTGAGAGGTGTATTTTCATCAGCTACCCACAGAAATCCTTTGGTGAGCTCTTCTACAGACCTAGTGAGAATGTGGTCTTTGAAGCAAGGAGGGGTGTCTTGAGAGAGAGAGAGAGAGAGAGAGTTTATAAGCCAAGGAAACAGTAAGAGGCAAATTGACCTTGAAGAAATTCTAGAGTCAAATGGTGAAGGAACTTCAAACCCTAGCACTCAACCTGAGGAGGAAACTCCTGTTGAGCGAATTGACGAGTCTGTACCTCTGAGGCGTTCCATAAGGATTAGGAATGCACCTGAGCACTACTATGGTTTCCATATTACTGCGGAAGGTAAGACACTTATCAGTGATCAGGCATTGGTAATTCTGGATGAACCTAACAGCTACACAGAAGCCATGGCAGGCCCCGAGTCTACTAAATGGAAAGAGGCAATGGACAGTGAGATACAGTCCATTTATGACAATCAAGTTTGGAACTTATTTGAAAATGTACCAGGTCGTAAAATTGTTGGGTGCAAATGGATCTTCAAGAAGAAGACCGACATGGATGGTAATGTACACACATATAAGGCGCGACTAGTTGCAAAGTGCTTTTCTCAAACTCCGGGAGTTGATTCTGATGAGACCTTTTCACCAGTAGCAAAGATTAACTCCACTAGGGTCCTGTTAGCCATCGCTGCATTTCATGATTATGAAATATGGAAAATGGATGTCAAAACCGCCTTCCTTAATGGAAGTTTGGATGATGATGTTTACATGAGTCAGCTAGAGGGTTTTGTCAGTACAAAATACCCTAATAGAGTGTGTAAGCTTGAAAAATCCATCTATGGATTGAAACAAGAACCTTGTAGATGGAATCTTTGTTTCGATGAGAACGTCAAAGAGTTTGGCTTTTCGAGGAGTGAAGATGAATCTTATGTATATGTCAAGGCTAATGGGAATATATTTAGCTTTTTGGTACTATATGTGTAACGCCTGTGTTTCCGGGCTTGCCACTTTTAGCAATGTAATAGTCTAGGTTAACCTTTGTAACCTGTTTTGAAATAATAAGATTGTATTATTTGAGTATTATGTGTTTTGGTGCTTAATTGCTTAATTATGTGGTTTGATTAATTAAGAATAAAAATAAGCGTCAAAATTTAAGTGTAAAATAAACTTAATATCTTTGAATAATGTTGTAGTAGTTGAATCGAGGTTTCCGAATATATATAGAACGCCCAAATCTGACTTCGTATGAGGAAGTTATGATTTATCGAAGTTTCGGCTTAGCGGTATGCAGCCTGTTTTACTCGATTTGAGATCGAGGGGTTTTTAGCCGAAGCAATCTAAATGAGAATCGAAGATCTCATTGTTGGTATCGAAGCGATAAAAAGTTAGGCGAGAACGGACGTCAAACGAAGAAGTTATGAATTTATAACAAAGTTTTTCTGTCACGGCTTATTAAAAATAAATAATAAAAATAAAGTCAAAATTAGCCGACGAAGTCTAAACGAAAGTTGTAGAGCGTAGTCTCACCTTTCCGTGGATATAAAGAACATCGAAAACGGAGTTCGTATGGAGAAGATATGAATTTCCGAAGTTTATTAATTATTTTGTATTTATTTTTAATCTTTAATTCCGGCATTATCCGAAAGGGAGTCAGCAGTCCGATCCGAGGTACGCCCCGCGTACTCTGAAGAGTGTCGACACTTCGGATGACGCATGCAGTGAGGACTTCGGAGACTAGTACGCCCCGCGTACAGGCGTACGCCCCGCGTACTCCGAGGCTCCAGCCTCCTATAAATAGGATGCGAGGGCAGCCGACCCAATTGCCAATTTCCTCTCTTCTCTCTCCCGTTTTGCATCGTTTTGCGTGCCAGAAGTATCCCGAAGCCCCGGTATTATTCTCGAGCCCCGAGGCAAGTCCCGAGATCCTGAAGATCCCGAGAAGTGCGGTTCCCGAGCCGAAGCTCTGCCTGCGAGAAGTTCGATTTTTGAAGAGATCTTCCAGATCTGCTAAGGATTACTACTTTTGCAAGTCGTAGTGTTGTCTGATCATCTTCTAATCAAGTGAGTGTGTAGTTACTTCCTTGTAACACATAAATATTAAGTATTTTCTATAAAATATGTGATATGTGTATAATATAAAGTTGTTTATATGTGTGAGTGTATACTACCTTTCATAAACACGATAATAATACAAATATGGTTCGAGTGTATTAAGTATATTGTTGTTTATATGTATGAGTGTGTATTCATTTTCTTCTAACTCATAGATATGATTTATTCTCTATGAAATACGTGTTATGTGTGTGTGCCTCATCTGTTATGTGGAATATGTATTGATTAAAGCATGTTATACAGTTTTTTATCCATGTATAAAAATGTATATTTTTATCTACTAATATGTTGGGTAGAACATCGGCAGATAGTTGGTGTGTAATAAACAGATGAGAGGCCTCGTTGTTGTTTGATTTAGTCATCTAGCGGAGTTTAGATGACGACCACATACTTTTCTAGATAGTCTTGTGGAAACATTAGCAGGTTTGCCACCTGTAGGTGTTAGTGAACTTGGGTGTTCATTCGCTATACTCCATCCCCCTCATGGTTGCCTTATTTGACTTATATATGGCTGAGGTACCCCCGAAGCATGTGTTGTCGCCCCGATGAAATATTCTTAGACTAGGTCCCTTATGTTAGTTGCCTTAGGGACATAAAGTGAGAATAACGGGAATGGGTAATTGGGTTATTGTTGGTTGGTAAAAAAATTAGATATGATTATTTATTGTGGGTTGAAAACCCTATATGCTCACCAGGCTCCCAAGCCTGACCCACTCAGTTTTATTTGTATTACAGGAAGTGGCGCAAGGGCATGAGATGGATGAACCATCAGTTGTTTTGTTTACAAGTCTGTATGTGTATATATTTGTTGAATGACTTGTAATGTTATCGTTTATGCTTATTGGTCTGTATCGGAACATGACACCCCGAGTTTTGATTATAATGAAAATACATTTCTTTTATGAAATGCTTTGGTAAACATTGTTTTATCATGTTTTTTTTTTGGAACAAATTCCGCAACTCTTTCAAATCAAAAGGATTTACTCTGAAAATATTTTAAAAGCATAAATGAAAATCGGTCTTTTCTGGCCGAGATTTTGGGGATGTCACAGTTGGTATCAGAGCATTAGTTTAAGCAAACTAGGAATTTGTAGGATTTTTAGACTTAAACTTAGAATGCTAAGTGAAATTTTGAGATGTGTGTCTGTTGTGTTTTAGACACGAGCACTAGCTTATTTTAGCAAAGTTGTCTAAAATGCTTTATGTGCTAAATGTTATATGTTGCCATATACGATATTATTTGTTCGGATCTATGGTCTATTGCCGACCGGATCTAGAAACCTTATGTGTGTAGGATTCTAAGCGTACGTCTACGATATTAGAACTAGCATGTAAACGTTTCGGAGTGATAAGGATGATTTGAATATCTATCGTGATTGAGCATCTAATTTCACCTTATTCGGTGTGTAGATCAAAATGGTGAGAACAAGAAGTGGAGTTGGAAATGCTGATGAAAACAGGAATCAACCACCAGTGATTGAACAAATACCTGTCGTAGCAGCAGCACCTGAGCCAATAACTATGGCTGGTGTGCAAATGATGATTCAGGCGATGTTGGATCGTCAGATGGATGAAACTACACGGTTGCTTCAACAGAATCGTGAAGAACTGTCAATTCGTGTGGAAGAGCCTGAATTAAATGAAGGGCACTCGGAAGGTGGAAACTTCAGTGGGTCTGTTGGTCCAGCCAACCCACCGATAGTTAGGCAAGATAACCATGATGGAAGGAATAATGGAATGGGATGCAAGTACAAGGACTTTCTAACTTGCAAACCATCGACCTTCAATGGAAAGGAGGATCCAATTGGGGTTATGGATTGGATCTCCCAAATGGAGCTAGCCTTCATGACTTGTGGCTGCAGAGGCAAGTTGCAGGCTATCTATGCAGTGCGTCAATTCCGAGGTGGAGCCGTTCGTTGGTGGAACACTGTAGGGAAGACTTTGAGCCCTAATGAGCCACTGCAATTATCATGGGCAGAGTTCTTGGTGCAGTTCAAGCGCAAGTTCCGCTCGGCTCAAAATCTGTTGGAACTAGAGAACAAGTTTCTGACATTGACGAAAGGCAGCATGTCAGTTGATGAATACACCAATAACTTCACCGATAAGATGGAGTTTTCTTTGCGCATCGTTCCAGACAAGCTGACAAAGGTGGACCGGTATGCGAAGGGACTCCCATGCGAGTACGAGGCGCTAGTACGTCAGGCACTTACTCTAGAGGCAGCTATCTGGGTTGCCAATTCTGTTGAGAACATGATTAAGGGGAGAACCACGGACAAGGTTGAGGTTGGTGAGAAAAAGAAGTTTGAGGGAACATCTGGTTCCGGTAAGAAAAGCAAATTTTCGAAATCTGATTCGAAAAAGTTTGGAGGAAAAGGAGGCGAAGCGAAGTGGTGTGATAAGTGTAAGAAAAAGCACTTTGGGAAATGTAGCGAGGATGTAACCTGCTACAAGTGTGGAAAGGTTGGACATTTTGCCAATGAATGTCCGAACAACAAAAGGATGTGTTTTGGGTGCAATGAAGAGTGGCATATTTTGAAAGACTGTCCGAAGAAGAAGGAGGCAGCTAGGCCCAACAATCCACCAAAGCCGAAGGCGAGAGCCTTCCAGATGACACTTGAGGCTGTGAAAGATGAAGCTGATGTCGCTTCAGGTACCTTTCTCGTAAACGAATTACCTGCTCAAATTTTGTTTGATTCTGGAGCCAACTACTCCTTTATTTCGCATGAGTTTGGTAGAAAGCTAGCTTTGCTTGTTGATAGACTAGATAATGCTTTATTAGTCGAAGTAGCTAGTGGCAAGTTTGTACCTGTTAGCCATCATATGAAAGACATCTTAATTGATCTTAATGGGAATAAGTGTTGGATAAGGTGTCTAAGTCCATAACTTATTTGGTATATACTTGACCTGACCGGCATGGTCCATTTGGGGTGCATCTCATCCAAACTATTTATGGATAATTTTATGAGAGTTATACACATATGTTTATTAATATATTATAAGTTATAATATATTAATATGAAGTTATGTTATTTAATTAGTCTTAGTCTTAAATTAATTATGAATTAATTTAGAGATTAAAAGGAAGACTAATTAGATTATGGGCTATTGGTTTTATATGGTGTGGGCTAACACTCATTTGTTAATGGGCTAGGCTTGGATGGAAGTCCATGGATGATCCATGGAGCTTTTAACCCATGGATCCTTGGAAAGGAAAGGTCATGGGTTATTAGGGTTTCACCCTAACCATGCACACTATATAAGCATGCTTATGGAGCATGAAATGGCAACTAGTGAACTAGTGTGTGTGAGCTTGTGTGTGGCCGAAATATACAAGTGTGTATACTCTCTTAAAGTTTTCCAAGAGTTTGTGGTGTTTTGTGATTCCATTTGAGGCATTCACACTATTGGTGCTTGGCCCTCAAACTCCTTAAGAACCAAACTCATCAAAAAGGTATGTAATCTCTTCTAACTCTTTTATGTTGAAATGTTCCCCATGCCATGTTAGATAGGTTATAAACCTTGGAAAATTATTATTTTGCATGTATTTAGACAAACATAGATCCAAGGTTTATTAGGGTTGCATGCACACTTAGGAAGTGTTAGATTGCTCAAAACCCAACAGTGGTATCAGAGCCTAGGGTTGCTTGTTTGATACTTGATGCAAAATAGTTGAAAAAGTCGAAAAACTTGCTGTCTGACTGATGAACTCGCCGAGTCCATGGGGGGACTCGCCGAGTCCATGTGTATCTTTAACCTACTCGCCGAGTAGGTTCATGCACTCGATGAGTAGGAGCGACAGAGTGCAGATTTTCGATTTTTGCTGCTGGAAATGGACTAGAAACATTACCCTAAACTGTTTTGGTGTTTTAAAACTTGTTTTAGTTGGTGTAATGGTTGTTCTAATCCATTTACAATAGCATATATCAAAATTCCATGATTTTATGTGTTCATATAGTTCTTGAAATTTTGATGATCATGTTCATGTTCTTATGAATTTAGAAGATGATAGGAATTATTTGCTGAATTATTTAGAATTAATTCTTGATCATTTATGTGTTTTAATGGAATCCATAATTTGTCCTCAAGTTATGGATTTCCAAAGGTCACTTTCTTTAACACACACATTTAAACACATAAGTTACATGAAAGTGAAGAGTCTTCATTTTTATGAACCTTTAATTCATAAGTTATGAAATGAAAAGTTTTGGATAGTTACAAAACTTGTCCTCAAGTTTTGGAATTTGTAAACTTTCACACACTTTAATAAACTTTAATTCCAACCCTTAGAGTTTTAATAGTTAAAATTCAACCCTTATACTATTTATAACATTAATGGTTAATTATTATATATATGTATAAGAATAAGTCGTTCTACCGTTAGTAGGCCTCATTCACAAAGCCAGTCTATAAGGTGGGTATAAGGTTGTTGCCTATAAAATGGTGACTTAATGGGTGTCCATTCTCACCCACCGCTTGCTTGACTGGTGGAGGGTCGTTAGCCGAACGGGTAGGACAATGACTTTAAATCCTCATTAAAAGTATAATGATTATTATAAAGTAACTAAACCTTTTAATTCCCAATCTTAGTTATTTTAGGAAAAATGTGAACATGGTGCTAGTCCATGGAATTCACACTTTGTACCTTACCAAGTCGTTGGTGGAGCGTGTGTGGTTAACCGACACACTAACTTGGACTAGTAAGGACCACGAAGGGTGACTTAATGTTTGTCATAGATCAATGGAGCGTGTGTGGTTAACCAGCACATTGATTGGGTGATAATATTAAGGGTACCAAGTGAATTAGCATGGTTATTCACACCTTGTTTTGTGATCCTCGGCATCCCAGTCACAAAACTTAAAGGGCACAATCGAGAATGAAACATGCCATTGAAAAGTTCAATGAATCTCAAAAGAATCTAGGAATTTCAAATCCAATTAAAACCTAATAATACATTTTGTTTTTCATGGTGGAAATTGGTGAATCGTCATTCACCTACCTTTCAAATATATTACTACTTAGATTACGGCATCCCTCTTCTAAGTATAATATATTGTGATTGGGTCCTAGCCTTAATATTACATTTGGGTGTCTTATTAAGGATCCTATATATCTAATCTAAACTTGCTTTCTTCTTTCAGATGTCTTCCAACACTAATGCTTCAGGCTCTAACCCAACTAGTTCTTTCTCTCTCATGAATCTATGTGGGAGGGTCATCTTTGATGGTTCCAACTTCATGGATTGTATTAGGAACATCAGTATGGTTACTCGTTATGAGGACAAGGAATATGTCCTCGATAAGGAGTTAAAAGAGATTGATGAGTCTACTGCTACTCCTAAGGAGATCGCTGAATTCAGGACTCATGAGAGAGATGCTACTAAGGTGGCATGTATCATGATGGCCACGATGACAGCCGAGCTCCAAAAGTCTTATGAAGATTATTACCCTTTTGAGATGCACCAAGACCTGATGGAAAGGTACCATCAGAGTGCTCGTCAGGAGCGGTATGAAATAATCTCCTCCATAATAACTACCCGCATGAAGGACGGTGATTCCGTCACGGCCCACATGCAAAAGATGAAAAGGTATGTGGACCGTTTGCTGAAGCTGAATGTGAACATCCCTGAGGAGTTGGCAATTGACATCATTTTGCACTCCTTACCTTCTTGTTATGACCAATTTCGTATGACATATCATATGAACAAGGAGGAAGTTACCCTCAGCAAGCTTCAAGGACTCTTAAAGACCGCAAAATCCAGTCTTAAGGGCAAGGAGGTTGTTACCTCTCCTACATCTACTCCAACATCTACCCCTGTTTTAGCTATCGGGCAAGGCAAAGGGAAAAAGACGAAGCACCCTTCGAAGGGTACCAAGGGAAAGTCTCTTGAAGGCTCCTCATCGAAGACCAAGAGCGGTTCTGTCACTCCTTCTGCCATTCCCAAGGATGCTGAATGCTTTTATTGCCATGAAAAGGCACACTGGAAGCGAAACTGCCCTAAGTACTTGCATGATTTAAAGGATGGGAAAGTGAAACCCACCCATGCAGGTACTTACACTATATTGTCTAATTACTCAACACATTCTAACTCTTGGGTGCTTGATACAGGATGTGGTATTCACATATGTTCTGACATGCAGGGCCTAAGAAGAAGTGAGGATGTGGAGCACGGGAAGATAAACTTGATCATGGGGAATAGGAAGGCTTCACCTGTTTCCAAGATTGGAGTTTATACTTTGTTTCTTAATAATGGGTTAAAATTAGATTTGAATAAATGTGTGTACTCGTCTGAAATGGCGAGGAATATTATTTCTTTTCATGCTTTGTACAAACAAGGTTTTACTTTTTCGTTTGATAATGAATGTGGTGGTATTAATGCTTTCTATAAAAATGTGTTTTAAAGCGTTACCTTGTGATGGTGTGTATGAAACTGTGTCAATTGTAGACAACTTAGGAAATAATGTGTTGTATATTGATTCTTCTACTAGCCTAGATAAAGCATCATTGTGGCATTGTCGTCTTGGACATGTAAGCAAGAAACGCATAGGCCAACTCCAAAAGAGTGGAGTCTTGGAGTCATTCGACCTTAAATCGGATGATAGTTGTGAATCTTGTCTACTTGGAAAGATGACAAAATCACCCTTCACTGGAACTTGTGAGAGGGGTGAGGGTTTGTTAGACCTAATACATACTGATGTATGTGGGCCATTCAAAACTGCCACAAGGGATGCTAATCGGTATTATGTGACTTTTATTGATGATTTTAGTAGATACGGGTATGTCTACTTAATTAAACATAAGTCAGAAACCTTTGAAAGGTTTAAGGAATTCAAACAGGAAGTAGAAAATCAATTGGGCAAGAACATTAAGATGCTTCGATCCGATCGAGGTGGTGAGTATCTTAGTACCGAGTTCCTTGACTATCTTAAGGAGTGTGGGATTGTCTCACAATTGACTCCTCCCAGGACACCACAGCTGAATGGCGTGGCTGAGAGGCGTAATCGGACCTTGTTGGATATGGTTCGCTCTATGATGAGTTGAGTTTCGCTACCAATCTCTTTTTGGGGGCATGCCTTAGAGACTACCGCGAATATCCTTAATTTAGTCCCTACAAAGAAGGCTACCAAAACACCTCATGAGATGTGGACTGGGAAGGTTCCTAATTTAAACCACATCAAGATTTGGGGTTGTGAGGCTTTCGTGAGGCGTGAGACTCATGATAAGCTCGAACCCCGAAGTGAAAGGTGTATTTTCATCGGCTACCCACAGAAATCCTTCGGTTACCTCTTTTACAGATCCAGTGAGAATGTGGTCTTTGTAGCAAGAAGAGGGGTCTTTGGTGAGAGAGAATTTATAAGCCAAGGAGACAGTGGGAGGCAAATTGATCTTGAAGAAATTCAAGAAGCAATTGGTGAAGGAACCTCAGACACTAGCAATCAACCTGAGGAGGAAACTTCTGTTGAGCAAGCTGACATGTCTGTACCTCCGAGGCGTTCCACACGGGTTAGGAACACACCTTCGTTTTATTATGGCTTTCATATTACTACGGAAGGTGACACGTTTATCAGTGATAGTACACTGGTAAACTTGGACGAACCTAGCAGTGTTAAGGAAGCCATGGCAGGCCCGGAGTCTGCTAAATGGAAGGAGGCTATGGACCGCGAGATACAGTCAATTTATGACAATCAAGTTTGGAACTTGGTTGATAATGTACCAGGCCGTAAAACAGTCGGGTGCAAATGGATCTTCAAGAAGAAGACCGGCATGGAAGGAAAAGTGCAAACTTATAAAGCTCGACTGGTTGCAAAGGGTTTTACTCAGACTCAGGGTATTGATTATGATGAAACCTTCTCGCCGGTAGCAAAGATTAAGTCTATTAGGGTTATGTTAGCCATTGCTGCATTTCATGATTATGAAATATGGCAAATGGATGTCAAAACCGCTTTCCTTAACGGAAAGTTGGCTGAGGATGTGTACATGAATAAGCCAGAGGGTTTTATCAGTGCAGAGTACCCTAATAGAGTATGCAAGATTGAGAAATCCATCTATGGATTAAAACAAGCATCTCGTAGCTGGAATCTTTATTTTGATGAGAAGGTAAAAGAGTTTGGCTTCTCGAGAAGCGAAGATGAGTCTTGCGTGTATGTCAGAGCTAGTGGGAGTATAGTTAGCTTCTTGGTACTATATGTGGATGACATACTACTTATAGGAAATGACATCCCAACCTTGCAGGAGTTTAAGTCCTGGCTTGGGAAGTGCTTTGCTATGAAGGACCTAGGGGAGGCTGCCTATATCCTAGGGATAAGGATATTAAGAGAAAGGAGTAAAAGACTAATTGGACTTAGTCAGAGTATCTACTTGGATAAGGTGTTGAAAAGGTTCAACATGGAGAATTCCAAGAAAGGAGATTTACCGATCCAAAGCAATACCAAACTGAGTAAGACTCAGAGTCCGAGTACAGAGGCAGAGATAGCTGAGATGAGCCAATTACCGTATGCTTCCGCTGTTGGCTTGATCATGTATGCTATGACTTGTACCCGCCCTGATGTGGCATTTGCTTTGAGCATGGTCAGCAGGTATCAGGGAAACCCTGGCAAGGCTCATTGGACCGCGGTAAAGAACATTCTCAAGTACCTGCGGAGGACTAAGGATTGGGTCCTTACTGTCACAACTGAAAATTTTGAGCCATGTAATCTATACATTCAAGTTAATGTGAATCAAAAACTTCAATCAAATACATCATACAAGTACTACAAGTAGTCATCAAACAATTGGAAAACCCTAGAAGTTCTTGTTAAGTCTATTTTGGACTAGAACTTCCTTATTGGATCCAAATGGACCAATAAGCTTCCAATTAGACTATCATGGGCTTAGAACCCTAATTGGGCTCTATTTGGACCCACACTAATTTATTTCAATATTATGGGCCATATTGGGCCTAGAATGAAATAAATTGAAAGCTTTGATCCATAATTGACCTAATTTGACCCTAACAAGTTATAAAAAATCACCTTTATATTTATTTGGACCAAAAATCACTCAACTTAACCATGAGAATTGGGCTTAAGCATTTAAGCCCCAAATTTTTCTTTTCCCTTCCAAAATCTCGGCCCAAGGCCCAAATCCAAGAAAGAGTTGACTATTTGCTTGCCACCTCACTATTACCCATAGGACTTCCATGCATTATTTCCCATTCTTCCATGCAAATCACTTCAAGATCACATCTCTTCTTCTCTCCTCTCTCATTCTCGGCCGAGAGCAACACCACATACACACAAAACACTCACAAACTCTCTCTAAAATTCACTCAAGACTTCTTCCTCTTCTCCATCCAAAATCTCGAAAATTAGGAAGCATTCAAGGAAGTTCTTCCACAAAATCATCATCTAAGGTAAGATTTTGCTTGGATCTATGACTTGTATTCCTTATTTATCAAAAATCTCTTCCTAATCCATGCAAAAATCATGATCTTGCACTCTAGAAACCCCATAAACTCGAAAAGTTCATCAAGGAGTGCAAAGGCCAAAAATCACTTCATTTCTTCCAATCTTTCTTCAAAAACCGAATCAACACCCAAGGTGAGCTTCATACCCCCTATTTTCTGTTTTTATGAGTTTTGTGGGGGGGGGGGGGGGGGAATACAAGTGAAAGTGTAGATCTATATGTGTTTTGTATGCCTTGTATGATTTCCATGCTTATATGTATGCTTTTGTGTGTTAAAATGTTGGATCTAGCCATAAAACCCCTCAAAACCGAGATATATCTTGTGTGAAATGATTTTAGCTTCAAATATACTTCTACATACAAAGTGTTTCAAGAAAAATGGCTAAGTGGTTTAGTAACAATTTTCTTTGGATTAAAAATACAAATTTTGGGCCTAAAATGTGAAAAATACAAAATTAAGGGTCTAAATTGGCATATCACGAATTCTGCTGGATGAAGTGTGCCAAAACAGTTTCCATAAATCAATTTCTGGAAATATACTCATTTAGGGGATTAAAAACATAAATTCCAAGCTTAAGGGGCTAAAAATGACATTTTTGGCCCAATGAGGCCCATTATGCGAATTTTTCTGTTTTGGAGGGCCAAAACTGTGATTTTCTGTAAAACAGTGGACTATAAGTGTTCCAAATCCTTTTCAAAGGTTTAAAATGCTTTTTAAATTTAAAAAGGACCAAAGTTGCAAAAATTTTCCAATTTGGGCCAAAATTGTCAAAGTTGCGAAAAGAAGGGATTAAAACCGAGAAAACTGCATTTTCAGGGACTTAAACTGTTTTCTATGAAAAATATGCTGAAAAATATTAATTTCAATAATTTTTGGTGTTAAAATGTCAAGAAAATTAATTTAAGGACCAAACCAGGAAATATTAAATAAAAGGGGTGAAAATGTAAATTTTACAAATAATGAGGGGCTGAAAACAGAAATATTTCAAGGCTAATTCAATATACACAATTTGATTAAATAATAGCATCGCAACTATCGACGAAATACAACACATTACAATACCAAAAGTCGTTGTTAAACGAATTGGCTCGGTCTCGAGCCAATAGAAATCTACAACTACTAACTCTACGACACTACGGTTCATATAAATAACGTTTGGGAACTTAGCTTACATACGACTGTGCACAGACGTCTACGCACCATCTTCGGGCCCCAAAAGTGTAAAATCTTGCTTGTTGGGCCTAGCTAGCCCAATGACCTGATCTTAAGGCCCGAAGACGCATATTTTCTACAAAGTGTTGAGTTTCACCGACTCGGCACAACGTAGAGGGACTTTCAATGGCTTGTATACCACTGGTCCCCAAGGGTCCTTGGTATTGCTAGAAAAGTCTGCATATTTTACGAAGCGGGTCAGGGACCCCTCGCACGCATATTATCCCCAACCGATTAGTAGAGTCATCGAGGCCTTCGTGTCCTCTTACTCTTCGGATGTGGGACGACACATAGTCAGGGCGGCTGGATAACGTGATTTGTACGAACGACGCCTTCGGGATCGTTAGTATGGCTATGAATTGGGCGTTTGTGTAATGCGGGTTCGTAGTAAATAATCATGCTCAAAAATAATCCAACGTCGCTTGGGAATGACACTCCTATCCTTGTAATGGTTTCAACGCAACTTAACGGTTTTTCAAAGGATTAGGAAAACATCGGGTTTTCCTAGGTTTTTCAAACATATCGGATTCGAAACGCATATAATTTTTAATAAACAATTTTCACAAGTATAGAAACAAACAGGCATACCTATGGATCTCCACAAACATTTTCGAAAGTTTTTCATTTCAGAAAATATCGGATTTTCTGGTGGTTTTCAAACAATACAAACATTGGATTTCAAACATTACTTATGAACTCACCAACATTTCATATGTTGACGTTTTTCAAAATACTTGTATTCTCAGGGAACCAGTGAATCAAGGGAAATCATATTCAGTGACGGTTGCAGTTTATTTTTGTATGAATTGAACAAATTAATTTTTGGGAATGTAATGTTTAACCAATGTATTTCATGTAAACACTACTGGTTGTACTGTATTGATGAATGGTGACGAATGTTGTTATGTTTCATATATATTCAATGTCATGGTATACAATTGAGTCACGACAGCCCCCGGACGTTTCCGCCGTATGGTTCGGGGGTGTGACACTTACCCTTGGTGGGAGTGATGACTTGAGAGTATTAGGGTATAGTGATGCTAGTTTTCAGACTGATAGGGATAATTTCTGCTCTCAGTCGGGCTGGATCTTTACCTTAAATGGAGGGGCAATTTCTTGGAAGAGTTCCAAGCAGGAGACGGTGGCTGATTCGACTTGTGAATCAGAGTATATAGCAGTGAGTGAAGCAGCGAAGGAGGCGATATGGCTGAAGAACTTCATCGGAGACCTTGGAGTTGTACCAGCTATTAAGGAACCTATGGAGATTTTCTGTGACAACAATAGTGCGGTTGCCTTAGCCAAGGAACCAAGAGATCATGGCAGATCCCGACACATTGACAGAAAATATCACTTCATAAGACACAAGATTGAAGAAGGACTCCTCGTGGCAAGGAGGATATCGTCGGATGAGAATCCTACAGATCCCCTCACGAAGGGACTGACGAGGGTTAAGCATTTTCAGCATGCGAGGCGCATCGGGCTGAGGGACGATATTAGTTTTACAGATTAGATAGTTTTCCTGAAACTTGTAAAATGTAATCGACGTTTGATGATGAATAAAATTTGTGATTTATTTATGTGTAAAGTGTTACTGTCATTGTCAATTATTTACTATTGTTTCAGTTTTGCATGTTTTAACTTCCAGAATAATTAATTTATTCAAACCTCCACAATCGATCATACGTCGGAAGTAGGTATGAATCAAGATTGTCATGAATTGGGTTTGTAGATGGCTAAAGTTGTTTAGACATGGCAATGGTTCTTGCAACATTCATGAGTACTCATAAGTTATGAGTATTGGTATAAACCCACGCTCACTTGTATCACTTCATGGAATTTATCTCGAGTGATCGTGAGACGATAGTATCATATAAATCTTCAAACCTAGAGATATGAGTTGTTACCTATGAGTTGGTTGTGCATTGATTGCACGTAAACGCATCAGTAACTTGATGTTATAAAACGTGCTTTTGTGTACAATTCAACAAGTAGTAGAACAAGCATATCAGTCGAAGTTTATCTGTTCCTTCTAGAAATAGAAGCGATATCTGGGCCCCTCGATGATTTTGTGTTGACCCATGTATCGGGCCCGGTCAGAACTAAACTGATGTGTTCAGCGAAGTTTTTTTTTTTGCCAAACAAATCGGAAATCGAGAAACAACTGCCAGACAATAAGCAAGACATAGTTTCATGTGTTTGTCCGGCTGATATCATGAGAGCAGAGGATTATATGATCACTTGTCTTAAAATGGCGCTTCATAGTTCGACGGAGTTTTCGAGAGCGACGATTGCTGGTTGGTTCCTGAAGTTATATAGGCAAATAAGTTATTAGACTTATCCAAGTGGGAGTCTGTTGGATAAGGTGTCTAAGTCCATAACTTATTTGGTATATACTTGACCCGACCGGCATGGTCCATTTGGGTTGCATCTCATCCAAACTATTTATGGATAATTTTATGAGAGTTATACACATATGTTTATTAATATATTATAAGTTATAATATATTAATATGAAGTTATGTTATTTAATTAGTCTTATTCTTAAATTAATTATGAATTAATTTAGAGATTAAAAGGAAGACTAATTAGATTATGGGCTATTGGTTTTATATGGTGTGGGCTAACACTCATTTGTTAATGGGCTAGGCTTGGATGGAAGTCCATGGATGATCCATGGAGCTTTTAACCCATGGATCCTTGGAAAGGAAAGGTCATGGGTTATTAGGGTTTCACCCTAACCATGCACACTATATAAGCATGCTTATGGAGCATGAAATGGCAACTAGTGAACTAGTGTGTGTGAGCTTGTGTGTAGCCGAAATATACAAGTGTGTATACTCTCTTAAAGTTTTCCAAGAGTTTGTGGTGTTTGTGATTCCATTTGAGGCATTCACACTATTGGTGCTTGGCCCTCAAACTCCTTAAGAACCAAACTCATCAAAAAGGTATGTAATCTCTTCTAACTCTTTTATGTTGAAATGTTCCCCATGCCATGTTAGATAGGTTATAAACCTTGGAAAATTATTATTTTGCATGTATTTAGACAAACATAGATCCAAGGTTTATTAGGGTTGCATGCACACTTAGGAAGTGTTAGATTGCTCAAAACCCAACAATAAGTTCCACGAGGAATTATTTCCCATCGATCTTAATGGTTTCGACATCGTGTTGGGAATGGATTGGCTTAGCGCCAATGATGCCGAAATTTTATGCAAGAAGAAGATAGTTAAAGTAAACCCGCCTGGTAAAGATTCGTTTATGGTGTATGGGGACAAACGCAGAGTAAATTCTGGAATCATTTCTCTAATGAAAGCCAAGAAGTGTTTGACCAAGGGATGTACATCATATTTAGCATTCGTGATCGATGCTAAGAAGGAAAAGAAGGTGATGCAGAGTATTCCAGTGGTGTGTGATTATCCGGAAGTATTTCCTGAGGATCTTCCTGGATTACCACCTGATAGACAAGTGGAGTTCAGAATAGACTTGTTACCAGGAACCACGCCAATAGCAAAAGCACCTTATCGATTAGCACCGACGGAGATGAAGGAGCTAATGATGCAGCTTTAGGAGTTATTGGACAAAGGTCTCATTAGACCTAGTTCATCGCCCTGGGGAGCTCCGGTGTTATTTGTGAAGAAGAAAGATGGAAGTATGAGAATGTGCATCGACTACAGAGAGCTGAACAAGGCAACAATAAAGAATAGATACCCGTTGCCGAGGATTGATGACCTGTTTGATCAATTGCAAGGTTCAAGCTATTTCTCGAAGATCGATCTAAGGTCAGGATATCATCAGCTGAAAGTAAGAGAGCAAGATATCGAGAAGACTGCATTCAGAACTAGATATGGACACTACGAGTTCTTGGTTCTGTCGTTTGGACTAACCAATGCTCCGGTAGCATTCATGGATTTAATGAATAGGGTTTGTAATCCTTTCCTTGATAAATCCGTGATAGTGTTCATAGACGACATTCTGATTTACTCGAAAAGCCAGGAGGAGCATGGCAGACACTTGCGAGAAGTGTTGGAAGTTCTGAAGAAGGAGAAGTTGTATGCAAAGTTCTCCAAATGTGATTTTTGGATTCGTGAAGTCCAATTCTTGGGTCACGTGGTCAACCAAGAAGGGATAATGGTTGATCCAGCGAAGATCGAAGCTGTGATGAAGTCGGAACAACCAAAAAGTCCTACGGAGATTCGAAGCTTTTTAGGATTAGCCAGATATTACCGCAGGTTTATCCAAGGCTTTTCTTCAATTGCTACTCCGTTAACAGCTTTGACCCACAAAGGAGCTACTTATGCTTGGAGTGATAAGCATAAAGAAGCATTCAAGAAGTTAAAGAAGAAGCTATGCGAGGCACCGATACTTTCTCTACCCGATGGAGTTGAAGACTTCGCCGTTTATAGCGATGCGTCTGGGGTTGGATTGGGTTGTGTTTTGACCCAAAGAGAAAAGGTGATAGCATATGCGTCTCGACAGCTGAAAGAGCATGAAAAGAATTACCCGACTCATGATTTGGAGTTGGCAGCGGTAGTTTTCGCTCTGAAAATATGGAGGCATTACCTCTATGGCACAAAGTGCAAACTTTTTACTGATCATAAGAGTCTCCAATATCTCTTTAATTAGAAGGAATTGAATATGAGGCAACGACGCTGGCTAGAATTACTTAAAGACTACGACTGTGAGATACTTTACCACCCCGGTAAAGCTAATGTTGTTGCTGATGCTCTCAGTCGGAAAGTCAATCTTGAAAGGAAAAGGCCAAGAGCGTTGAGAATTGAAGTTGTCTCGACCATTGTGGAAAGTATAAAGAAAGCTCAAGAGGAAGCTTCTGAGAAAAATGACCGAAAGGAGGAACGTTTGGGTAAAACGTTGGTGTTTGGTACTAACGGTCATGGACTGAAGGTATTCCAAGATCATATTTGGGTACCTAAGTCAGGATGAATTAGGGATCTTCTGATGGAAGAAGCTCACAAAATCATGTACTCAATTCATCCGGGTAGCACTAAAATGTATAGGGACCTGAAACCCTACTACTGGTGGCCGACGATGAAGCTTGATGTTGCAAAGTATGTGGTCGAGTGTGTGACTTGTGCGAGAGTCAAGACACAACATTAGAAACCATACGGGAGTTTAGAACCATTGCCTGCGCCTATGGGTAAGTGGGAAGACATTGCTATGGATTTTGTCACTAAACTGCCCAGAACAAAGAATGGTCACGACATGATTTAGGTGGTCGTTGATCGATTCACTAAGAGTGCACATTTCATAGCAGCCAAGGAGAAATGGTCTATGGAAAAGCTTGCGAATTCTTACGTGAAGGAAATTGTGAGGCTTCACGGTGTTCCGTTAACGATTGTATCGGATCGTGATAGCCATTTCACCTCGAGGTTTTGGAAAAGTCTACAAGAGGAAATGGGTACCAAGTTATGTTTAAGCACAACTTACCATCCGCAGACTGATGGTCAGAGTGAATGAACAATACAAACACTTGAAGATATGCTGAGAGCGTGTACCTTGGAATTCCTAGGTAATTGGGATGAACATTTACCTTTGGTAGAATTTTCCTATAATAATAGTTTTCAATCGAGCATTAAGATGGCACCTTATCAAGCTTTAAATGGACGGAAGTGTCGTACGCCGTCTTTTTGGCTTGAGGTGGGGAAAAGCAGTTTATGGGACCGGAGATGGTTCATCAGACTGCTGAAAAGTTGAAAATAATTAGGGAAAGAATGTTAGCGGCTCAGGATCGTCAAAAGAGCTATGCTGACAAGAAGCGAAGACCGATGACTTTTGAGGTTGGAGATTCGGTTTTGCTTAAAGTCTCGCCGTGGAAGGGACTTATAAGATTTGGTAAAAGGGGAAAGTTGAGTCCAAGGTTTATTGGACCGTTTAAAGTTCCTCAGAGGATTGGGAACCAAGCTTACAAGCTCGAATTACCCAAAGAACTGAATGGAATTCACAACACTTTTCATGTGTGTTATTTGAGGAAGTTCACGGGAGAAGTTCCCGATATAATTCCAATTTCTGAGTTGAGAATTGATGAGAACAAAAGGTTGATTGAAGAACCAGAGGCAATTGTTGACCGAAAGACTAAGAAGTTGCGACGCAAAATGGTTGGGTTAGTTCTTGTCCGATGGAAACACACGAATGGGCCGAATCTCACCTGGGAGACGGAGGGTGACATGTTGAGTCGCTATCCGCATTTGTTTTTTGATGTGTGATTCCGGGGACGGAATCATTCTAAGGTGGAGAGAATTTTAACGCCTGTGTTTCCTGGCTTGCCACTTTTAGCAATGTAATAGTCTAGGTTAACCTTTGTAACCCATTTTGAAATAATAAGATTGTATTATTTGAGTATTATGTGTTTTGGTGCTTAATTGCTTAATTATGTGCTTTGATTAATTAAGAATAAAAATAAGCGTCAAATATTAAGTGTAAAATAAACTTAATATCTTTGAATAATGTTGTAGTAGTTGAATCGAGGTTTCCGAATATATATAGAACGCCCAAATCTGACTTCGTATGAGGAAGTTATCATTTATCGAAGTTTCGGCTTAGCGGTATGCAGCCTGTTTTACTCGATTTGAGATCGAGGGGTTTTTAGCAGAACCAATCTAAATGAGAATCGAAGATCTCATTGTTGGTATCGAAGCGATAAAAAGTTAGGCGAGAACGGACGTCAAACGAAGAAGTTATGAATTTATAACGAAGTTTTTCTGTCGCGGCCTATTAAAAATAAATTCAAAATTAGCTGACGAAGTCTAAACGAAAGTTGTAGAGCATAGTCTCACCTTTCCATGGATATAAAGAACATTGAAAACGGAGTTCGTATGGAGAAGATATGAATTTCCGAAGTTTATTAATTATTTTGTATTTATTTTTAATCTTTAATTCCGGCATTATCCGAAGGGGAGTCAGCAGTCCAATCTGAGGTACGCCCCGCGTACTCCGAAGAGTGTCGACACTTCGGATGACGCATGCAGTGACGACTTCGGAGACCAGTACGCCCCGCGTACTCCGAGGCTCCAGCCTCCTATAAATAGGATGCGAGGGCAGCCGACCGAATTGCCAATTTCCTTTCTTCTCTCTCCCGTTTTGCATCGTTTTGCGTGCCAGAAATATCCCGAAGCCCTGGTATTATTCTCGAGCCCCGAGGCAAGTCCCGAGATCCCGAAGATCCCGAGAAGTGCGGTTCCCGAGCCGAAGCTCTGCCCGCGAGAAGTTCGATTTTTGAAGAGATCTTCCAGATCTGCAAAGGATTACTACTTTTGCAAGTCGTAGTGCTGTCCGATCATCTTCTGATCAAGTGATTGCGTAGTTACTTCCTTCTAACACATAAATATTAAGTATTTTCTATAAAATACGTGCTATGGGTATAATATAAAGTTGTTTATATGTGTGAGTGTATACTACCTTTCATAAACACGATAATAATACAAGTATGGTTCGAGTGTATTAAGTATATTATTGTTTATATGTGTGAGTGTGTATTCACTTTCTTCTAACTCATAGATATGATTTATTCTCTATGAAATACGTGTTATGTGTGTGTGTGCCTCATCTGTTATATGGAATATGTATTGATTAAAGCATGCTATACAGTTTTTTATCCATGTATAAAAATGTATATTTTTATCTACTAATATGTTGGGTAGAACATGGGTAGATAGTTGGTGTGTAATAAACAGATGAGAGGCCTCGTTGTTGTTTGATTTAGTCATCTAGCGGAGTTTAGATGACGACCACATACTTTTCTAGATAGTCTTGTGGAAACATTAGCAGGTTCGCCACCTGTAGGTGTTAGTGAACTTGGGTGTTCATTCGCTGTACTCCATCCCCATCATGGTTGCCTTATTTGACTTATATTGATGAGGTACCCCCGAAGCATGTGTTGTCGCCCCGATGAAATATTCTTAGACTAGGTCCCTTATGTTAGTTGTCTTAGGGACATAAAGTGAGAATAACGGGAATGGGTAAATGGGTTATTGTGGGTTGGTAAAAAAATTAAATATGATTATTTATTGTGGGTTGAAAACCCTATATGCTCTCCAGGCTCCCAAGCCTAACCCACTCAGTTTTATTTGTATTACAGGAAGTGGCGCAAGGGCATGAGATGGATGAACCATCAGTTGTTTTGTTTACAAGTCTGTATATGTACATATTTGTTAAATGACTTGTAATGTTATCGTTTATGCTTATTGGTCTGTATCGGAACATGACACCCCGAGTTTTGATTATAATGAAAATACATTTCATTTATGAAATGCTTTGGTAAACATTGTTTTATCATGTTTTGTTTTTGGGAACAAATTCCGCAACTCTTTCAAATCAAAAGGATTTACTCTGAAAATATTTTAAAATCATAAATGAAAATCGGTCTTTTCTGGCCGAGATTTTGGGGATGTCACAATATGTGGATGACATACTACTCATAGGAAATGACATCCCAACCTTGCAGGAAGTGAAGTCCTAGCTTGGGAAGTGTTTCTCTATGAAAGACCTAGGAGAAGTTGCATATATTCTAGGGATAAGGATTCTGAGAGACCGGAGTAAAAGACTAATTGGACTTAGTCTGAGTCCCTACTTGGATAGGGTGCTGAAGAGGTTCAACATGCAAGATTCCAAGAAAGGAGAGTTACCCATCCAGAGTAACGCCAGACTAAGTACGACTCAGAGCCCGAGTACCGAGGCTAAGATAGCAGAAATGAATTGAGTACCTTATTCTTTCGCAGTAGGCTCGATCATGTATGATACGACTTGTACTCGTCTTGATGTAGCCTTTGCCTTGAGCATGGTTAGCAGATATCAGGGGAACCCTGGCAAGGCTCACTGGATTGCGGTAAAGAATATCCTCACGTACTTGAGGAGGACAAAGGACTGGGTCCTTACCCTCGGTGGGAGTGATGACTTGAGAGTTATACGGTATAGTGATGCTAGCTTTCAAACTAATAGGGATAATTTCCGCTCTCAGTCAGACTGGGTCTTTGCTTTAAACAGAGGAGCAATCACTTGGAAGAGTTCCAAGCAGGAGACAGTGGCTGATTCAACCTGCGAATCAGAGTATATAGTAGCAAGCGAGGCAACAAAGGAGGCGATATGGCTGAAGAACTTCATTGGAGACATTGGAGTTGTACCAGCTATAAAGGAGCCAATGGAAATTTTATGTGATAGTGAAAGTGCAATTGCCTTAGCCAGGAACCAAGGGATCACGGGAGATCCAAACACATCGATAGAAAATACCATTTCATCAATCATCGAATAGAAAAAGGACTCCTCATGGCAAAGAGGGTATCATCAGATGAGAACCCAGCAGATCCCCTCACGAAGGGACTGAGTCGGGTTAAGCATCTCCAGCATGCTCAGAGCATAGGGCTGAAGGATGATATTAGTTTTAGTAGTTAGATAATTTTGAAATTTGTAAAGTGTAATTGACATTTGATGATGAATAAAAGTTGTGTTTATTTATGAGTAAAGTGTTGCTATCTTTTTTCAATCGTTTACTATATTTCTTTTGTATGTTTTGACTTCCAGAATAATTATGTTTGGTATATCATATTATTCGAATTCTCCACAGTAGGTCATATGTTGGAAGTAGGTATGAATCAAGACTGTCATGAGTTGGTTGCAGAGGTCTAAGTTGTTGGACATGGCTACAACACTCATGAGTGCTCAAAAGTCCTGAGCATTGGATTCAACCCACGCTTACTGGTATCACTTCATGGAATTTATCTCGAGTGATCGTGAGATGGTAATATCATATAAGTCTTCAAACCTAGAGATATGACCTGTTGCCTATGAATTGGTTATGCATTGATCGTACGAAACCGCATTGGTAAATTGATGTTATAAAACGTAGTTTTGTGTGTGATTCAACAAGTAGTAGAACAAGCATATGAGTCAAAGTTTATCTGTTCCTTCTTGGATTAGAAGCAATATATGGGCCCCTCGATGATTTTGTTTTGACCCATGTACCATGCCCGGTCAGAACTAAATTGATGTGTTCGATTAAGTTCTTTGTCAAACAAATCGGAAATCGGGAAACAAACTGTTGGACAATAAGTAAAACATTTTTCCATGTATTTTTCTGGCAGATATCTAGAACAGAGGATTATATGATCACTTATCTTAAATGACGTAACATCATTTTCCCAGTTCCGAGAGACATTGAAAGAGCTACGATTGCTGATCGCTTCCTGAAGTCATACATGCAGTTATAATTATTAGACTTATCCAATTGGGAGACTATTTGATAAGGTGTCTAAGTCCATAACTATATTTGGTATGTACTTGACCCGACCCGACATAGTCCATTTGGGTTGCATGGCATCATGCATTTGGATAAAATAAAATGAGAGAAATAACACTTATCGTTTATTAATATATTATAAGTTCTAATATATTAATAATATTATTTAACTAGTATTGATCAAGAGTTAATTTAGAATTAATTAAGTGATCAAAAGATGATAATTAAATACATGGGTTGATTATGTAAATCATCCATAACTTGTATAGTTGGCTAAAGGCTCCATGGATTATCAAGTTGGGCTAAGACCCATAGGATGCTCCATGGATGATCCATGGAGGTTTAAACCCATGGGTCATGGAAATGAAGAGCCATGTTACATTAGGGTTTACATGGTGTAACCCTAAATGTAGCACACTATATAAAGAACATGATATCCACCAAAGTCGACTACACTAAGAAAAGAAGAGTGCTAGGCCAATCTTGAAGTGTTCTACATTCTCTCAAAGTTATTCCAAAGCACTAGGTTTTGTGTGAAACATTTGAGGCATCATACTTCGAGTGCCAGGCTCTCAAGGTTTTCAAGGAATCAAATAAACTACAAGGTATGTAATTCTAGCCATATTTTATGTTAAAAGTTCCCCATGTATGCTAGATAGGATTATGAACCTTGGAAATCAAATTTTGCATGTATTTTAGACAAACATAGATCCAAGGTTTTCTAGGGTTGCATGCACATTTAGGAGATTTAGAATGATAATAACCCATCACATTTTACCCCTGGTTAAATTCAACATTATGGGTTGACCAACTCACCGAGTCGACCTATCAACTCACCGAGTTCTTTAACTCAACAGTCCTGAAATCGTGACCCAACTCGCAGAGTCGTCCCCCCAAGTCATTGAGTTCTATCGTGCTACTCATAGTCGCAATTTAGCAAATCAACTCGTCGAGTTCTACCATAATCAGAAACAGGACAACATGACTCAACCCGTCGAGTTCCTCAATGGACTCGACGAGTTCCCTTGTCTGCTTGGGCCATCTTAATGGGTTAAGCCCTTACTCTTCAGATCTAAGCTTCTTATCCCTCATTCACACTGAGAGCGTCCTTTTAAGGGTAAAGTTTCCAAGTTTACCCATTAATACCTCTACTTCATGGGTTTAGCTCAACCCTAACCATTTAGGACTTAGATTGTCAGTCCACTAGCCATCCATACACCAAACTAATACATACTAACATAGATTTGTACCCAAAACATTCCATGAACACGTAAAGCTTCTGCCTTTTTACTCCATGCATGGCTTTTTGGGCTTAAAAGGCCAAAATTACACTCTATGGCTTGCATGGGGACTCCCATGGCATAAAGTTTGCACCTTTATTCCATAATAGCCCTTCAAGGTCCTAGATCTGGAAGAATGCCCACTTGGGTCGTCCATTCTTCACATTCTAACATACTTGGACCAAAACCCTCATAAAGATGAAAAGAAGAGATCAAAGAAATCATTGAGCAAGGTTGGGACTTGCTTACCCGAAAATGTAGCAAATGATGTGTAGTTTCTGCATCTACTCTCTCCCTCTTAAGCCCCCTAGCTTTCTCTTCTTCCACAAGCTTCAAAAACACACAAAGATCACTCAAAATGGCTCACAACCTCAAGCAAAGCACTAGGGTTTCGTGGATTAGGGTTTGGGACTTGGAGGCTATAAATGAAGCTGAGGGGTGGGGATTAAGATGCTTAAATTAGGGTTTCACTCTAGCAGACCTACTCGCCGAGTTGAGGGCTCTCAACTCGTCGAGTAGACTGCTTAAAACCCTATGTCCAATCTTGTTTCCACTCGATGAGTCTGGGGCTCCCAACTCGTCGAGTAGCTCTACAAAACTAAATAAATTATGATTAAATGCGTACGAGGAATCAGACGTTAAACCCGAAGTACACATTTGTACCTTGCCGAGGGGAACAATTTATAATTCCTGATACATCTAGTATTATTACAGTCGCAAGGTAAGTGGTTGGAGTTGAAACAGAATGTTTGGAGGCTTGAAACTTGTAAAGTGGTTGGACAAGATGAACTTAATCTCCAATAGTGCAATGATAACTATCAGGTTAGAAACATTTCATTTTAGTATGCTCTAGATCAAAACAAATAATGAAAGCGACCAATATTTTGTTGTTGTAATAATGTTAATTTTGAAACAATGCTTTTAGCTTGTATTGGCTTAAGGAGATGATCACTTTTTCATATATTAAACAATGCTTGTTGAGATGGGCTATTTTTCATGGCTGCCTAAAAGTTCTTATAAGGTATTTGTTGCTTTGTTTGTTTGTAGGTGTAGTGAAGGTGAGTAATGCATTGCAATTTATTTTACTCTACAAGTATTTTTTTAGGAACTGAAATTGGTATGTTAGGTATCGAAACCAATTTATTTATTACTTCTTTTAATCATTCATAGTTACTGGATATAGATATTTAGGTCCATTGTCATTTGGGACTTGCTTAGATATATATAAATTGGATTACTTTTATAAGAGTTATATGACTGGAAATCTCAATATAACCAAACGTTTGGATTTGTTTTCATTGTAGGTGCATCAGGAAGTAAAACTCCAGAAATATTGGCCAAATTGCAGGTATAATTATAATTTGCTATAATTTTATCTTGCCTACCATACATACACAAATTTTCTGTAGTATCGTGCATGGTGCAATCGCTAATTAAATACATATATTAGAGCAATTACAAATCCTTTCATTAATTTCACATTATATAGCATCCCACTTATGCCCACTTTTTCAATCTGAAAAATATTACCACTAGTAACTTCAAGTTCAAAAGCATTTATGACGTCTATGGTTCTAGGAAGCAACTGGAAGTGCTATTAGTCAAACAAGGTTGTGTACGTCCTAGGTGAAAACTTTGGTTATGACACCTATTAAGTCTCAGTCGGTTGGATACATAAATCCTTCCATTTGACATTTGTAAGTTTACTCTTTTGTTATCATATTTTGTATATATTTTACTTATTTCAACATTTCAATTCTTTATAAAACGGAGAAAACTTAGAAAAGATGACGACATTGATACAATTAGGAAGTGAGTCAAGTTTTTTTGGGAATCCAGTCTCCCTATGATCCAAAGTCTCCCTATTATCTAATATTACAACTTTAAGATTAATGTCTAAAAGGTAATATTATCACCTTTTTTTTTCATAAAAGAGTCGATGCTTGATATTTGAGGGTCAAATGTGTAACTTTCTAACTATTTCTTAACTTGCTCTAGATTGATGCTGCTAAGCCTGTTGCAGAAGTTTTTTAACCAGTTAAGGCCCTTTTCATCCTATTTGTTGAATATGTAAAACAAGTTATGTCCGGTATTTACTAAAATATTCATATATGTGTTGTAGGCTACTGCCTGGTATTATATCAATTATCATAACATCTTCTGGTGTTTAAATAAGTAAATAATATGGAAGAGAAACAACTTGAGCTCCATTTAGGCCATGTTTAACTAAAACCCATATACTGTATCATATCATCTTGAAGTTACACCGTGTTTCACTCCAAATTGTAACGAAATATTCCAAAGTTTTATTAATCAAACAGCATGGTTGAAAATAATTAAGATAATGATGGTCAACCACTATAAGAAGCTTGACTTGAAGAACTTAACCCCATTGGAAAGAATTTTAAACCATCATTGACGCCAGCTCAGTTTTAGGACCACTGTGTAGCGTACAAGAAGGATTGAGAAGGAAAATTGCCCCACCCACTTGCTAACAAAACTAGAAACTCTAAATTATTGTATATGATATAAATAATAGAAATTAATAGATAAGTTGTTGAAGATATTATTTAGTGATGTTTTTAGTCGCGGCAAATTTTGACATATATAAAGATTTAATAAATCAAGGCACATTGAATTACTTACGTTTAAGGTATGAAAACTATTTAAAGTTATAATGATCAGGCAATCAAATATTATTATATGTGATAAATTTTGATTATTAAAAATAATAATAAATAAGATAACCACAAAAGACATTCCAATATATCATTATATCGTTTATATTTTAAATTTAAGATATAAAAATTTATTTTCTATCGATTATAATATACCTTTTACATATTATTTATCGATGAGTTTTAAAATGAACTAGTAATTCGCCCACCGTACGATGTAGCGTCAATCCGATATGTTTTGTAAATTAATTTTTACGATTGTATTTATAAAAGTTAGGTATCGTTGTGTTTGTGGGTAGATAAATATACATGGTTGATACTACTAACTAAACTCTCGGTGGTTCAAATAAATACGAAAGTTTAGAAAGTCAATAGTGTAAAATTAACATTTTATAAAGTTTAAAGCCCAGAGATCAAAATGATATTTTACAAAGTTTAGGGTAAATGTATATGTTACCGAGTTATACACAAAACTTTAAAAAATGGAGGGGATGAAAATGAAATTTTAAAAAGTTTAAAGTTGAAAGACTAAAAATAATATTTTTTTTAAAGTTAAAAGGGCTTTAAGATAAAAGTGTGAAACACTCTTCATTAGAATTTAGAACAAAAGTTGATTTCATTTTCATATGTAATACCAATAATTGCTGTTAATAAAATCCAATCAAAATATAAATACTCCCTCGGTCCCTATTATTAATAATCCATGTTTTATATTTTGTTTTTTTTTTAAATAATAGTCTAATCCTAAAAATAGATATTTTTTTATCAAAATACCTCTCAATTTATTAGTTAAACTATTATGAAATTAAATGCAATTATAATGAAATTAAATGTAACAAAGGAACTAAATACAACTATAATGGAATTAAATGCAACAAATAGGTAAAACTGTCATATCTTATAATAAAGTTAGTGTTAATTAATAATTTACTTTTGGGACAGAGGAGTGTCAATATAGTAATTTATAGTAATCTAATAGATAGTAAATTTTGTCTTAGTAGGGTTATCTATTTTTTGAATTTGGTTCTAAATTGATTATATGACACTGTAATAGTTAAATGATTAGAAATAGTTCAATCGACCAAAAACTAAACCTCAAAAGTCTCAAAAGTCAATTTGCACACCCAAGCGCCTCAAAAGTCAATTGGCATCTTGCATGTATAATTAAGGTGTTACCATAACTTCAAAGTAGTGTCTTGGTATAGAAATGAATTTCCAATCTCTTGTTACAATATTAGTTCTTCTTGGAGTATTTGTTGATGCCCAGAATGATCAATCAGGTACGAAAGCATTATTTCTCTAAATACTAATTAATTAATTATATAACCTCTTGATCAACCTCTTTTCCCCTCCCATTGCAGGCTTCATTAGCATAGACTGTGGGATTGCCAAAGGGTCAACATACACCGATCAAGTAACAGGCATAAACTACATATCCGATGCTGAATTCAGAGACACTGGCGAAATCCATAGCATAATGCCCGCATATAACTCGTTAGACATTTATAAACATGCTACCACCCTCACAAGTTTTCCACAAAACACAAGAAACTGCTACACCCTAAAACCAACACAAGGAAAGGGTAACAGGTATCTCATAAGGACAAGCTTTATGTATGGGAATTATGACTTGAAGGGCCAACTTCCAGAATTCGATGTCTATCTTGGACCTGATTACTGGGATACCATGAAATTCAATTCGTCATCTCAACCAAAAACAATGGAGATCATACATGTCTCATCAACAGATTACATTCATCTTTGTCTAGTAAATATAGGTCGTGGGACTCCTTTCATATCAGCGATAGAACTACGGCTTGTAGCAGGCGACATGTATAAAGAAACCGATTTTGGATCATTATACCTTTATGCACGCGCAAATTTTGGAACTACGCTTGGAACAGTCAGGTCAACTTTATACAATGTTTTCTAAAAAAAGAAACTAATTTTTACAAAGTACTAAATTTGTTTTTTTGTTTCACGGCTTAGGTATAACGATGACAAGTATGATCGTGTATGGAGTCCAATTAATTTGTTTGATAGTACTTTTTTATACACTCGGGAACAAGTATCGGTAGGGTTATCGAACGTCTTTGACCCACCATCAGAGGTTATGAGTTCTGCTGCAACGCCAAGAAACCCTAATGATCCATTTAAAATAGAGTGGGATCCTTTTAATACCAACGATAAATTTTTCATTTACATGCACTTTGCTGAAGTTGAATTACTGAAAAGAAACCAGACAAGAGAATTCAACATTTATCTGAATGGGAACTTATCGTATGGACCTTTCTCTCCCATATATCTGAACACAGCCAGTATTTATAGCACAGCGCCTGAAACGATAGCACCAAGATATACACTCACAATAAATAAAACAAAAAATTCAACCCTTCCACCCATCATCAACGCTCTTGAGCTTTATGTATTAAAGCAGCTCACACAAAGGCAAACAGATCACCATGATGGTACGTCTACAATCTTTCCTAGCTATTATTTACAATAATGATCAATATTACTTGACGCAACTCATGTTGGTTTCTCTTTTTGATTACAATCGATATTTCTATTAGTTGTTGCAATAGGGAGCATTAAATCTTATTACAGAATAACTAGAAATTGGCAAGGAGATCCATGTGCACCACAGGAATTTGTTTGGGATGGTGTCAGATGCAGCTACAATGATACGGAGATGTCTAGGATCACATTCTTGTATGCATACAATTTCATGACCCTTGAAAGTTATGGTTTTAATTTCCTTTCTTGAAATTATTTATATACCGTTTAATAATCTGAATCAGGAACTTGTCTACAAGTGGAATTAAAGGAAAAATAGATCATGGATTTTCTTACCTCACAATGATAGAAACCTTGTAAGTCAAACACTCATTTCAGCAAGATGTACTAAACTAAAGTATTTACGAAAGTTAATTAATTCCAAAAACTGTATGTGCCATTTTCTTTATTCCTATTTCAGGGATTTGTCCAACAATAACTTGACAGGAACTGTGCCTGATTTTCTCTCTGGAATGAAATTCTTGAAAGTCCTGTAAGTTATCTACCCCTCGAACTAGCATGCATCGGAAATCTTGTTGCTTGGAATAATAAATTAATGTTAGTTAACGTTTGTTATAGCAATTTAAGAGGAAACAATTTCATTGGGCCGATTCCAGAGGAGCTTCTAGCAAAATCAAACAACGGATCATTGTCAATAAGGTTTGTTACTAATTTCTTGACACGTATGTGTGATTGGAAATTTTATACTATTAATCATTGCTTCATAATTTAACACTTATGCCTCAAAATCAGTTTCGATGGTCAGAGTACAGATGAAGAGGCAAGTTCTTGTGTGATGAATCGTTGCAAAAACAAGAAGGATAAAAAATTCATTGTTCCAGTAATAGCAACGGTTGCTTCTCTCTTTGTGATCCTGGCTGCAATCACCACCATATGGATAATTAATAAACAAAAAGCTCATGGTATGAATTATGATCGAGAAAAACTTCAATTTCATTTAATAATCTATATTTTTAATTAAAAATCATGCACACGTGCACAAAATATGCACAGGTTCAATTCGTCAAAGTAATTTGCATACGAACAAAAGCAAAACAAGCAGCGATGGGTTGGAGATAAAAAGACAAAAGTTCACATACTCAGAGGTACAGAGCATTACTGACAACTTCAAAGTTGTTATTGGGAAAGGAGGATTTGGAGAAGTTTATCATGGTTATATCGGTGATGTTCAAGTTGCTGTTAAGATGCTTTCTGCATCATTTCAACAAGGGGACAAAGAATTTCAAGCCGAGGTAATGTTCCCTTCGTGCAGTGGGGCCCACACATATATATCGTTGGATCAAACTACATGGAAAACATTGCTTCTTTACATGAAAAAACACATACATTTTGTTAATCATAGCAATAACAAAGTTTACAACACATTTCACACGCGGCATTTTATAGCAACCATCAAAATGGTTGGTGATTAACCACCTATAACTGCCACTAATAACTACCATTCATAAGTTACCAAATTAGCCTTATAATTCCTATGTCTTGCTTAACTTGCAAGACGCCCCATAAGCTAGACTTTAACAATAAATTAAAACAAATAGTAGGGAACTTTCAAATTAAAAAAATAAGTTAGAGACCAAACGTGCAAATTATCTTAAACCATTGGGACCATTCGTGTAGTTTACTCGATTATATTATATAATCATGCCGATGTAAAGTTCTCGAAGAGGTCGCAAACTCCTTCTCAAAGATTGGTGTGAAATAGGTGGTTGTTCATGTATCGCCTAAGATTATATCTTCATTAATTCTCCAGGAATTTGCACTATTGGAGCAACAGTTTATTGCCTCTTCCCGTAAACACTTGTTATAAGTTGGTTTTATTCTAACATTTAATTGTTCTTCACAATCTCCCCTATTTCTTTATCAATATTACATTATTAATCAGGTTTCATGATAATATCCTTCAAATCATCAAAATCGTTGTCCATAATGTCCGGACTTAAGAGCCCACAATCACCGACATCAACATCAAATTTCAACTTTTCCAAGATCTTTTCAAAAAATTCATCAATCCAAGAATCACTATGGAGAGTATCATCCATAGTGTTCCAACCAACAACTTGTTTTTAGAACTTGTTTTTAGTCATAACAAGCAACTCCTTGAACTTTCATGCGTCTTCTCCTTGATTTTTCTAATCTTGAATAACTTTGCTACAGGCTCTCTTGAATCGCATGATCCATCTTGAATAACTCGTTTTTAATTAGTCATAACAACACACTCCTGGATCAGTGGCGGATGCAACCACTTTTAGTAACTTGATTGTAGGACCATATTTGCTTCACAAAAAATATACTCTTTGTCAATCATATCAATAACAACACACACACAAACACACATCATATGCTTAAAATGAAAAATCAACACCAACAAAATTTGTGCAGTGAAAATTACATGGAAATTTAACAAATTCTCTATATGTACAGGCCAATCTTCTCATGAGTGTTCATCATAAAAACTTGACTACGCTGGTTGGGTATTGCAATGAAGGCAACCACAAGGGAATTATCTACGATTACATTGCTAATGGGAACTTAGAAAATCATATATTCGGTATTTGTTATTAATGACATTTCATCTTTAATTTATATGTTTACACATCTTAATATTTGAAATATGGCTTGAGCAGATACAAGTTTAAGTGTCTTAAATTGGGAAAAAAGACTACGAATAGCATGTGATGTTGCATGTGGTCAGTAACCAAATCATTAAAATCTACTTAATTTCATTTAATTTTAGCGTCTATAATCACAACGATTATTAACCACATGGGTTTTGTTTTAGGTCTAGAGTATCTTCATCATGGTTGCACGCCGCCTATAGTCCATAGAGATGTTAAGTGTACAAACATCTTATTGAACGAAAAGTTTCATGCGAAACTAGCAGACTTCGGGTTATCCAGAGCTTTTCCTACAGAAGGTGCTACACATATTTCAACTTTAGTTGCTGGCACTCCTGGGTACCTTGACCCTGAGTAAGTAATTTTTCCGAATCTTATCTATAATAAATCATATTTATATTGAAATTCAAAAAAAAAAAATTAAAAAACGGACGCCTTGAACCCATCATAACTCACATCTTGAAGGTACTTATTGCATTTGGCGAGAGAACAAGCCCCGATATTTTTTTTCTTTTTTAAATATAACTTAATTGTGTGACTGGTGTACTGGTTTCCTCAAGTTTTATGTTTTCCTTGGATCTTTTGCTTAAATGCAATATGAATGAATCTGGCTTTCAGGTATCAGTCGTCATACAGATTGACTGAGAAAAGTGACGTTTATAGTTTTGGGGTTGTGCTTCTGGTGATAATTACAGGACGACCAGCTATAGCCAGATATGATAATGACAACAAACACATAAGTCGATGGGTTAATTTAAAGCTTTCAGATGGGAATGTAAAAAGCTTGGTTGATCCTAGGTTACAAGGAGAATTTGACATCAACTCAGCAGGGAAGGCAGTAGAATTGGCAATGACTTGTGTTGATGACATGCCCAACAGACGACCGACCATGAAGGAAGTGGTCATGGGTTTAAGTGATTGTTTGGTAACTCTTCAGGACGCCAAAACAGAAATTTTGACAGGAATCGTATCTCTTACTTTGGAGAATGCAACTTGACCCAAATCTTAGATGTTGAATTAAACGCACATTTGTTATGTACAATAATTCTTTAAAGATCATTTGTAACTGATATATATTAGCTCAAGATAATAAAAGTATCAAAATATATAGGGTTTATCAGACTTGTGAAAGGAACAAAAGTGATCAAATGATCAATCACCGGGTATTACCAAAAAGATTCAAGTTTTCTATTATGCTGTAATAAATAGGTAGTCAACAGTTGATGCAAATTGAATCTCATCTGAAAAGTAACACCTTGGGCTTACAACTCAATGTCTGGATATAGAAATTTGCAGATATCTTCTATGACAATACAATAATACTAAACAAAGCTATAGTAGAGAGAGAAAGAGAGAGAGAGAGTGAGATGTAGACCCATAGTAGAAATGCACTCCCAATTCATGTAAGCATTTTATCGAAAAACTATTGTGCACATGCTATTGAGTGGGGGAGAATATGACGGGTAGTCCCTAAATGCTGAAAGGATAGATCGAACCAAAGGAGGGAAGAAATGCCACATGCAAGATTAAAAACGATGAAAAATATTTAAAGTTCTTTCAATTTCACGAATCATTCAAATAAGGAGGACCTTTGATGTGTTGGAGCTTCGAATCAATGAAGTAAGAGTTGTTCTTATATGATCAAAGTTGTTGAAGATGTTCAGAGTTCATCCCTTCCTTTCCTACAGAGGAGGAGCGCATTGAGAGATTTCTCGTAGTTGATGTAGGGGACTTAGACGTTTGTGTCTGTATTCGAACTTTCGACCTCGTTTTTGTTGGAACTTTGCAGGGTCAACAAAGTCTTTTAACCTGGCAAGAAACAAGGGACAAATAATACTGAATTGTACAGGGGACAAAAGCTTGTTAACGACAGGAAGGGTAAAACTGGAAAGCTACTTTCACTAGTCTTCACAGTGTATCAGAGATGAAGTAAGATAAGACAAGCAATTTACAGGGGCAGAAAAACTGCTCTACTTTATTCAATAGGCAATTACTAAGAGGTGGTACCTCATTCACCAGATAAAAACAAGCTATTTAAACTAAAAGATATGCTACAAAGTAGCAACTGACTCCACTCAAACTTGAGACTCGGACCCTCATGGCCTACATGGCCTTGAATTATTCAAAGCAAAAACTGAATTAAATAAACGTACAAAAACAATAAACTTTCTGAATTAAATACAATATTTTCCCCCTTAATTCAGAAATATCAAACCTTTTTAACTCCAATTAGGTTCTTCATTTCCTCATGTTTTGCCTTCGCCATTGCCTTTGTCAGAACATCAGCTTTCTGCCTTTTGGTACACACATAGTGAACTGTGACTTCTCCTTTTTCCACACAATCTCTTATGAAATGATACCTTATATCTATATGTTTACTACACCCATGAAAAGCTGGATTTCTCATCAAATCCAGAGCTGATTGATTGTCAACATATAGAGTAACAGGTGGAACCTTTTGTTTTGCAACTTCAGTCAGTAGTCGCCTTAACCAGATCCCTTGACAGGTTGCCATGGTGGCAGCTATAAACTCAACTTCACAGGATGATAGTGCAACCACCCGTTGTTTCTGTGATGCCCAAGTAATCAGATTCTCATTCATGTAGAAAGCCATTCCACCTGTACTTTTCATGTCTTCTACATCTCCAGCTAGGTCACTATCTGAGTACCCCACAATCTTCAGTTCATCTTCACTTCTAGTATACGACAGGCCATGATCTAAAGTTCCCTTCACATACCTTAGAATACCCTTCACTGCTTGTAGGTGCTGTGTTTTTGGTTTCTCCATAAATCTGCTTACTACCCCACTGCAAAAGTAATATCAGGTCGGGTGTGGGTTAGATATCTTAAGCCTCCTACCAAACTTCTGTATTCTGTAGGGTTCACCAATTCTCCATATTCTTCTTTTATCAGCTTTAATTTATGCTCTAAGGGACTCTTTGTGGGATTGCAATTCTCCATTCTTGTTTTCTTTAGGATGCTTCTTGCTTATGCCTCTTGCTTCAGTGTGATTCCAGACTCTGTTTGATTCACTTCGATCCCCAAGTAGTAAGATAGGAGTCCGAGATCGCTCATCTCGAATTTTGCTTGCATATCCTTCTTGAATCTTTGGATGTTTTCAGCACAGCTTCCGGTTACTAGCAAGTCATCCACATAGACTCCGATGATCAGCACATCATCACCCTCTTTCTTTGTGTAAACGGAATACTCTTGGACACACCTCACGAATCCTAAACTCTTCAAGTGTTTATCTAAACAAGCATTCCACGCCCTCGGGGCTTGTTTTAGACCATACAGAGCTTTAGAGAGTTTGTATACCTTGTTAATTTCAGCTTTTCTCTCGAAACCTTCAGGCTGGGATACGAACACCTCTTCTTCTAGGGTTCCATTTAGGAATGCTGACTTGACATCTAGATGATGAACTCTCCAACCTTTGGAACCTGCGAGTGCCAAGATCACGCGAACTGTCTCGATCCTAGCAACTGGGGCAAAGACCTCATCGTAGTCAATTCCCTGTCTCTGAACGTATCCTTTCGCTACGATCCTCGCTTTGTGTTTAACGATTCTTCCACTTGGATCACGTTTCACTTTGAATACCCACTTCAGACCAATCGCCTTTCTATTCGGTGGAAGATCAACTAATTTCCACGTCTCGTTCTTCTCGATTGACGCTAATTCGGTCTTCATAGCGTCGATCCACTCCCTTTTCTTGCTAGCTTCTGTGTACGGGACTGGTTCATCATCATTTCGGATCATCATTAGTTCTTCAATCGGCTCCATCTCTTCTGTTTCTTCGTATATATCCGTGAGAAGTCTATAACGTAAAGGAGGAGTACTGTCGTTGGTGGAGCTAGAGGTTGTAATTGGGGATGCGATCGGAGTATTTGGGGAATTAGGTGCTTCCGGTGTACCCGCTGGAGCTATAGAGATGCTCTGTGGGCTTTCTTGTGAATCCAACGGAGAGTTAATGGGCCCAGAGTTTTCAGCCCAGCTGCTATTACTATCCGATGACCCATTTCCTTGTGATGGTGTCGTAGGTTCCGGCTCATCTTCATCAACATAGGATTCGTTGAAATCGAATCCTTCAACAGTGAAAATCATCCCTGGCATTTCTTTGATCTTCGACTCCTTTTTCCAATCCCAAATTTGTTGTTCTTCAAATATAACATCTCTGCTTACATACATCTTGCCGGATTCTGGGTCTAACAACCGATACGCTTTCGATCCTTTTTCAACCCCGAGATGAACTAGCTTCATGCTTCTGTCATCGAGTTTCTTCAGATGATTTTTAGCGACTTTCATGTATGCTGTGCATCCAAATACTCTAAGGTGGTCGATATTTGGCTTCCTCCCAGTCCACAGCTCGTATGGAGTTGAGTTTTTCAGAGCTTTTGTGTGAGCTCTGTTCAGCACATAAACAGAGTGACTTACAGCTTCACCCCATAACACATCAGGCATCTCCATAGTCTTTAGATTGCATCTCACCATTTCAAGTACAGTCCTATTTCTTCTCTGCACTACTCCGTTCTGCTGTGGGGAGTATGGTGAAGTGTAGTGTTTTTCAAGCCCCGTTTCTTTGCAATAATTGGAGAATTGGTTTGACAAGAATTCTCCACCCCGATCCGTTCTGAACACCTTCAGCTTTTCTCCAGTCTCATTTTCTACCAGGCTCCTGAAGTTCTTAAATACAGGTAGAGCTTCATCTTTGGTTTTTAGCAGAAAAGACCCACATGACCCTGCTAAAGTCATCTACAAGCAACATGAAGTATCTGTTTCCAGATGGTGTAGGAGGTGATACTGGCCCACATAAATATCCATGGATTAACTCCAATCTCTTCGTTGCTCTGTAATTTGATTGAGAGGGAAAAGGATTTCTTACTTTTTTTCCCATGAGACACCCTTCGCATGGCTATGTTGGAATGCTCAGAGTAGGCATCCCTTCGATCATCTTTTTATCGGACATGTTTTTCAGGGAATTGAAGTTGATATGGCCCATTCTCTTATGCCACAGCCAAGTAGAATGAGTTTGCTGTATTGAGAGACACATTGATCTAACTTCTTCCAACTCTATTGTGTAGAGCCGATTTGATGCCCTCCTTACTTTCATTAACAGCTCTCCCTTTGCATCATGTACCCACAGGAATGGATCCTTGATCTTGATTTCATCACCTCCCTCTGCAAGTTGTCCCAGACTTATGATATTACTGCATAAATCTGGGATATAATAGACTTCACTGAGCTTCCTCATTTCACCATTCTTGCACTGAAACACAATTGAGCCCTTTCCTTCAATCTTTACTCTGGTTTCATTACCGAATTTCACAAATCCATGGACTGATTCATCTATCTCTTGAAATTTATCCTTATCCCCGGTCATGTGATTACTTGCACCCGAATCGAGATACCATTTTCTTGATTTCTTTATTTCATCTTTACTTCTTCTTAACTCCGGGGTTATTTTTTCTTCATTCAGAAACACCTCTCCATTTTCGAATGCAGCTAAGAGGAGTGCTGGTTCATTTTCATTACAATTCTGAACAAGGTTGTTCTCGTGGTTTCTTTCGCGTCTTGGATTTTGGCATTCAGCGGCATAATGACCATACTCGTGGCAATTGTAACATTGTGCCTTGCTCTTATCTTGGCTATTGTAGGTACCTCGTCCTCCATCTTTCTGGTAGTGTGACCCACCTCTGCCACGACCACCACGTCCACCGCCATTCCTTCCTCATCCTCTGCCTCTTCCACGAGATCCACTCGAACCACCACGACTCGACTTTGATTTCGAGTCATTCTCCTTCTTTTTGTTTCTCTCTGACCACTCTTGGTGCGTCAGAAGAAGTCTTTGTTCGTCACTTTCACCATGCCCCTTCATTCGCTCTTCATGAGCTTTCAGTCTTCCAATCACCTCCTCCACTGTCATACTATCGAGATCACCAAATTGCTCCAAGGTGGAAGCAATTTGAAGGAATTTGCTTGGGACAGCCCTCGGCAGTTTCTTCACCACGTAGGGTTCCTCCACCGTGTCCCCCAATGCACACATGGTACTGACAAGATTGCTCACCTTCACCGAGAGTTCATCTATTCCTTCAGTTTCCTTCATGTTGAGCGATTCAAACTCTGTCTTCAAGGTTTGAATTCGAGCAGTCTTGACTCTTTCTTCCCCCAAGAACTGTGTCTTCAATGCCTCCCAAGCTTCCTTTGACATTTTCTTCTCTGCTAATCCAAGAAGCAGATCTTCAGGTATACTTTGATAAATGGCTGCCAGTGCCATTTTATCCTTCTTTACTTCAACTACTGTGTTTGCTGTGCGAGGCTCAACAGCATCCCAAACACCTTGAGCTTGCATGAACACCCTCATCTTAATTGCCCACGCAGCATAGTTTGATCTTGACAGCATCGGATAATGAAGAGTAACTTGACCTTCTCTTTCACCATTTCCGTTAGTTATCTCTTCACGAGGTTGTACCTTCATAAACTACCAGATTCGCTCTGATACCAAGTGTTGGAACTTTGCAGGGTCAACAAAGTCTTTTAACCTGGCAAGAAACAAGGGACAAATAATACTGAATTGTACAGGGGACAAAAGCTTGTTAACGACAGGAAGGGTAAAACTGGAAAGCTACTTTCACTAGTCTTCACAGTGTATCAGAGATGAAGTAAGATAAGACAAGCAATTTACAGGGGCAGAAAAACTGCTCTACTTTATTCAATAGGCAATTACTAAGAGGTGGTACCTCATTCACCAGATAAAAACAAGCTATTTAAACTAAAAGATATGCTACAAAGTAGCAACTGACTCCACTCAAACTTGAGACTCGGACCCTCATGGCCTACATGGCCTTGAATTATTCAAAGCAAAAACTGAATTAAATAAACGTACAAAAACAATAAACTTTCTGAATTAAATACAATAGTTTTAACCATTTCGAAAATTTCATAGCGAGAGAACAAGCCCCGACGTTCAAGGTCGTCGAGCTCATTGAACATGGGCTCGAACTTGTATTGTAGTATGCCTGTCACCATTACTATGTCGGAGAAAGTGAAAAACAGTCTGTGAAGGATTTTCGCTAGTTGGGTTATCGACGACACTGGTGTTGGTTTCTTTCCCCCTTCTTCCTCGTACTTGTAACTTTTTGATTAGTGCACAATTGGCCCCTAATTAAACTGAATATCAATCTGGTCCTCATATATATTTCCATTTGTCGACGATGATTTTATCAAGTATAGCCTAGCCCCAATGATTCTATGATAAATTTCCCGATGATTATTATTTTATATGGTTATTATTGGTTTATTATATTCTAGTTTTAACATTAAATGAATAGCATTATTATTTATAAAACTTCAAAAACTAATTACTTTTGAGTTGACGAAAGATCAAATGACGAATGTTAATTTGTAAGATTCTAACAGAAATAAAATGCAGGGAAAATTATTCTTGGCAATTAAGGGACAAACACACATGGTAATCAAGCTACAAATGCAGTTGCGATTATTTTTCATCGTTAAGTCACCAATGCAACGACTATTATTTTTTTGGTCATCTCCAACTCATCTCCATTTTCCCCCTAAAAATAATAATTAATGGGGTAAATAGTATTTTATTTCTAATCATACTCTATTTTTTACCCCAAAAAATATATTTCTAATATATTTTATTTTTCCAACTTACATCACTACAAGGAAAAAGATAATTAGCAGCAACAAAAGTCATCAGTAAAAGGTCCAATTGTCGTCGGTAATAGTAATAGCGGCGACACGTCGCCGATGATAAATCGTCGCTACTGGTTCGTCGCTATTGATCAAAATTTCGCCGCTAATGACCTAGTCGCTGGTAAAGAGTGCCGTCACCGGTAATGATATTGTCACCGGTAATAATGACGTCGTTGGTAATAGTGCTGTCGGTAATAACTATTTTCATTTTTTAATTTTTTTTATTCAACGATTTTGGTTGCAAGTAATAATGTAGTCGGTAATTACATAACAACATTCGATTAAACATCAAAAATAATAGTGTTGACACTAATTACAAAACGAACATCCGATTAAATATCAAAAGTAATAGTGTTGCCAGTAATCACACGCACATCCGATTAAATATAAAAAGTAATAATGTCGCTGGTAATAGTGTCGTCGGTAATTAAGGAAAACAACCAAAAATTTTAAAATCTAACAAGTAGCAAAACATGAAAACAAGTTTAATATGCAAATAAAACTCATCTCTACATACCATCATCTTCATTTCTATCGTTTCCTCGATTATTTTGGGATTGAAAAAACGAATAAAGTTCATCCCTACATACCGGGTCATTGAGCGTTGCACGAAGATTTTCCAACTACATAATTAATATCAACATATATAAACTTATAAGTTAAATTATCAAACATAAACAAAAACTATCAAAGTACATTGCTATTTTTAAATTAAGACAAAAAGCCAAAGTACATTGCTATTTCTTGCACTTAGGACAAAAACTTAATTATCAAAATTTTTAGCAAATAATCACCACAAACCAAAATTACCAAATCAACATGCATTTTATGATGCTAAAGTAGATTGCTATTTTTAAACTAAGACAAAAAAAATGTCTTTCGGCTCTCCTACGTGATCATATGTTATATCCCTATCATATTCCATGCTAATCGGTTTGCCCTGATTCCATAAGATCGCTCTTTCAAGCTTTATATTTTTGGCTTTGCCTCGAACTTTCCTACATGTACATTGCTCAACTACAAATGTAATTAAAAATTATTAGAAACGGTATTTAATTTAAAATAACTGAATAAAAATAGAAAATAAAAATTCATAATAAGACTTATGGTCCTGCTCGTGATGACCAACATCTCTACCACCTGGGAGAGATGGCTTGTAACATCCTGTTTAATTAATAAATAAATAGATAAACTTTGATGAACAAATAGTCCGAATAAATTCATATAATTTAGGGGATTATTGGTTTTGGGGAGTCAAATGTTATATATTGGAGTATCCAGGATTTATTTTGTAAAGATTTTTAGAAGTCGGGGTTTAAATGTAAGTCTTCGGTTAGTTTCGTAAATATATTAAAGGCAGGAACTAATTGGCAAATTATTGAGACTCAAACTGAAGAGATTTTAGAAGCTTAGGGGCTGTTTGGTAATATTAGACTTTAATTGTAAAGGATTTTAGAGGGCAGGGTTGAAAATGTAAATTATCGGCTATCATTGAAAGAAATATTATGGGAAGGACTATGGTTGTCATTATGGAAAGCTTTTAATGGAAGCGAGCATTTAGGGAATCAGTAACTCTAACCCTAAAGGTCTTTGAATCAGCCACCAACCCCCCACCTTATCTCTCCCATTTACGGCCGCACACTTCACGACCCCATCGCCGATCATCGCCTTCTTATTTGCTGAAGCCGAAGAACAGCCACCTTTATGCCACCTTGCTCCAGTCATCGATGTCTTGAAGCAACCACGAGTCTGCTGCTGCTGCTATCTCCGGTTATACGCCACCTCAAGTCGCCGTCGAAGCAGCCGAGGCAACTGAAGTCCGATGTCGGGCGGGTGTTGCTGCCGTTCCTAGCCATCAACGGTGTCACTAGCTTGAGCCATCAGCCGCCAGCGTTGTCACAACTAGAAATTTTGTGTCTTGTAACTACAACAATGTAGTAAAATTATGAATCAAAGTCTTAAGAGCATGTATGATGCTTACTTTATGACAACAAAAATTTGCAATCAAATACAGCATACAAGCATTACAAAATACTCAACAAGCAATCGGGAACCCAAGAAGTTCTTATTTAGGTCCATTTTGGTCTAGGACTACCTTATTGGGCCCAATGGACCAATAAGCTCCCAATTTGACCATCTTGGACTTAGAACTCTTAAATGGGCTCTAATTGGACCCACTTTCATTTATTTCAACATTTTGGGCCATATTGAGCCTAGAATGAAATGAATTAAATATTATGAACTATTATGGACCATAATTAACCTAATCTAGCCTAATAAAGCATAAAAATCACACTTATATTTTATAGGGCTAAAAATCACCCAACCTAAATATAACATGGGCTTAAGGACAAAAAGCCCAAAAATCCCCTCACTCCCCTCTCCATTCTCGGCCCGAGCCCACAAAGAAGGAGGGTTGACTTTGTTGGGTGACACCTCACTTTTGCACATAGGATTTCCATGCAACACACATATCTCCATGCAACTATCTTGTCAAACCTCTCTCTCCTCCCCTCTCTTCTTGTTCTCGGCCGAGAGCTCCCACACACACACACACTTCAACCACTTTTTTTTTTTTTATCAAACTCTCTCAAGGAACACCCTCACCTTTCTTCATCAAAATTTTGAGAATCAAGAGCTTTTCAAGGAGGTTTTTCCCACAAACACATCATCTAAGGTAAGTTGATGACTAATCCATGATCTAGCTACCTCATTTCATCAAAATCTTTTCTAAATCTATTCCAACTTGTGATCATGCACCTTAGAAGTCACTAAACTCGAGATCTACCAAGAAGACTTGCTAGGATCGAAATTTTCTTCTTTTCTCTCTTCAAAACCGAAACTACAACTCAAGGTGAGCTTCATACCCCCTATTTTTCGGTTTTTATAAGTTTTGTGGGGGGGGGGGGGGGGGGAATACAAGCAAATGTGTAGATCTATGAGTATATGTATGCTTTGTGTGATTTCTATGTTTATTTACATGTTCTTATGTGATTATGGTGTTGGATCTAGTCAAAAAAGAACTCAAAACCGAGTTCTACATTATGTTGAATGAAATAAGTATAAATCATGTTATTTCATACAAATCAACTCTAGAAACATAACCAAGATGGTTAATATGAACCTCTTTGGGCTATAATCCCATTTTTGGACTCAAAATGTTAAAAATATAAAGTTAAAGGGGCCAAAATGAAAAAATACAAATTCTGATGGTTGAGATGAGTCAAAACAGTTTCAACAATGTATTTTCTGGAAATATACTCTTTTGAAGGATCAAAATGTGAAATTTTAAGCATAATGGGCCAAAAATGAACTTTTCGGCCCAATAAAGCCCAAATTGCGAGATTTTCAAATTTGAGGGGCTGAAACTGTACTTTTCTATAAAACAGGGGACTACTAGTGCTCCAAGTCCATTTCAAGGGTTAAAAATACTTTTCATATTTAAAAGGGACCAAAGATGCAAAAATTTTCTATTTTGGGCCAAAAGTGTAAACATTGCGAAAATAGAGGTTTCAGCCGAGAAAATTTCATTTTGAGGGACTAAAACTGTTTTTCAAATAAATTTGAGCTGAAAAATACCTTTTCTACAAGTTTTGATACTATAGTGTCAAGAAAAATGGTTTAAGGACTAAAATATAAATTCTTTTATACAAAGGGTCAAAAGTGTAAATTTATCCAAAAGAAAGGGGCTGCAAAAAGTAAAATTCTAATGTTTTAAACAGTAAATCCGTCATGATGAAATACTAGTATCACGACTACTGACGAAACATAATACACCTTCAACACCAAAAATCATTACCAAATGAATTGATTCGATCTCGAATCAATAATGAATCAAAAATTTATACACGACGATACTACAATACACACGCTGAATTTACGGGAATTCAATACATACGCGGAAATTTCGGGAAGTCAATAAACACGTGGGAATACACCAGATGTTGATATACCATCTTTGGGCCCAAAAGTTTCAAATAGTGCTTGTTGGGCCTAGCTAGCCCAATGACATGATCTTTAGGCCCGAAGGAAACTCGCTTACATGTAGTTGGGTCTTATATGACCTAATTCCATGTAAAAGGACTTTCAATGGCTTTTGTGCTGTTGGGCCCCAAGGATCCTTTGGTACTACTAGCGAAGTCGAGAATTCACCAATGCGAGTCGGGCTAAGGGCCCTTCGCATTCACGATAGCCTTGAACGACTTATGAAAATATCGGGGGCTTCGCACCCTCTTTTTCTCCTCGGCCGTGGGGCTATGAGAAGTCCGGGTGGTTGGATTAAGTGAATAGTACGAACGACGCCTAAGGGATCGTTTGTATAGTTGTAGACTAGTCGTTTTCATTAATGCGTGTTTATAACAATTCACAATCCATAATTAATCTAATGTCACCTGGAATTATCGAATACACACGTCGCAACGGTATAACAAAATATAAAATGCGTAATTCAAAGTATTAGGAAAACATCCGGTTTTCCTAGGGTTTTCAATTCATACACCTACGAGATGCATACCAAGTTTTACAATTTTTTTATAGAAACAAACAAGCAGACTTACGGATCTTCACACCTTTTATACTATACTATTTTCAGAAAATATCGGATTTTCTGGTGGTTTTCAAAACAATACAAAACATTATATTTCAAACATTACTTATGAACTCACCAACATTTCATATGTTAACGATTTTCAAAATACTTGTATTCTCAGGTAACAGGTAAAGTAAAGGGAAAAATGTACTCAGTGATGTTTTGTTGTTTGTTTAACTAGTATCGAACGATCTACTTTTGGGAATGTAATGTTATGAAACAATGTACAAAATGTAAACGCTACCAGTTGTACTATTTCAATGCATGGTGATGAATGATGTTATGTTTCATGTATATTCACTGTGATGGTATTCAATTGAGTCACAACAGCCCCCGGACGTTTCCGTCGTCTGGTTCGGGGGTGTGACAGGTTGGTATCAAAGTTTTGTTTACAGTGAACTAGCATGTCTAACCACACATTGATATGCAACTATAAACCAAAAGAGGGACTAACACAACTTTGAACAAAACAAGTAAAACATAACAATAAAACACCCCTGCTTGTATTAGGAATAAGAACATAACGCCGAACCAAACAAGATAACGCTAGTATCCCGGTTAATTCAGGACTGTTTTAGTGATATCAAGAAGTGAATGTAGCCTGGTCAACTACATTCCCTCCAAGGTATAACTAACACATGTTCTGATGAGATCACGAGCTAGGGAACCTAAAAAAAAACCCTATATCACCAAAAAAAAAAAGAGAACGTCTGTTTGGTCTATACCATAGTTATAGAGTTGTAGGAGTAACGATAGTTTATACCTTCCCCCAGTCTTCATGGAGGGAGAGCAGCAGGGTATCCAGTTCCATCAAGTCCTAGTGGCTCATGGAATGCTGGAAGATGAACCAGAAGGGAATCAAGAGGAAGCACACGACGTCGGACCTGACGAATACGCAGACACTGACTACGAGTTCGAGGAGACCGATGATGAGGCGCAACCAGACCACCCCGCCCCACCAGTGAACCCCCCAAGGGAGAACCGCTCTCCCAAAGCTGAGATCGCCGCCCTGCGGCAACAGCTGTACGCCATGGAAGCACATGCAGTGCAAGTTGAGCATGAGAGGGATGAGGTTATTGGAGACATGGCTGAGATGGCTCAGTTGCTGGCTCAACACTTCGGCATATGACCCTTCCACTATGTAGGACGCATCATGGCGTGTTAAGGATAGGCTTATCTTGCTAGGTCATTAGGAGTTATGCTATGTACCCCGACTCTATGTTTAAGTGACTACACTACTCATAGAGCCGTTATGCTGTCGAACTAGTATCACTCATGTATGCTCCTACGAGCAAAATTTTCATGTATTAAATACGGATAATATTAGTGAACTTTTGCGTGTTTTATTATGACATTACAAATTGCTATGTGTTGAGAGTCTATGATTGTATGCTAAATGGTAGAAGTGTTTAAGTTCGTAACATGCACCTAGTCAGTAGGATCACAACCTCACAGAAACCCCAAACACTCAACATCTTTTCGTTTCATGACAGAAAGATGCCTCGCCGACCTACTCGCGGAAACCCTGGACCAACCCCACCCGAAGCTGACACCACTGCATTCCAGGCGGCCATATCTGCTGCGGTCACCGTAGCTATAACACAAATTCACCAAGGGAACAACGGAGGAGGCAGCGGGCAAGGGGCCGGGAGTTCGAACAACGGAATGAATCAAGGACCCACCAAAACATGTACCTACAAGGACTTCACAAACGCCAAACCACAAACTTTTAACGGCACTGGAGGGGTGATCACTCTGAAGCGATGGATCAAGAAGGTCGTTCGTCTTCGCCTTCCTAATCACGAAACCCTAGTTATTTATGGAGACAAACCTAGCACGAACCTTCGTCTCATTTCGTGCATCCAGGCACAAAAGCATCTATGAAAGAAAGATTTGACATTCCTGGCCCACATAGTGGATAAAACCAAGGAAGAGACTAACATTCAAGATATTCCAGTAGCACGTGAATTTCTAGACGTATTTCCTGAAGATCTTCCGGGAGTACCCCCAGAGCGACAAGTGGAGTTCCGAATTGACCTCGTCCCCGGAGCAACTCCTCTCGCTAAATCCCCCTACCGGCTAGCTCCTGCTGAAATGCAGGAATTGTCCAGTCAACTCAGCGAACTCCTAGACAAGGGATTCATCGGACCTAGTTACTCGCCATGGGGAGCTCCAGTCCTGTTTGTCAAAAAGAAGGACGAATCTTTTAGGATGTGCATCGACTACAGAGAGTTAAATAAACTTACTGTCAAAAATCGCTACCCACTCTCGCGAATCGACGATCTATTTGACCAGCTCCAAGGAGCTAGTTACTTTTCTAAGATAGATCTACGGTCCGGATATCATCAACTCAAAGTCCGGGAAAAGGATATTCCTAAAACCGCTTTCCGAACTCGTTACGGACATTATGAATTTGTCGTAATGCCCTTCGGTCCAACGAATGCTCCTGCCGCATTTATGGATCTGATGAACCGAATCTATCAACCATTCCTCGACAACTTTGTCATTGTCTTCATTGATGACATTCTCGTCTATTCACGAAGCGAGGAAGAGCATGGTCAACATCTCCGACAAATTCTAGAAACTCTGCGATCGGAAAAGCTATACGCAAAACTCTCCAAGTGTGAGTTCTAGCTCCGTAGTGTGAACTTCCTAGGTCATGTTGTTAGTCAAGAAGGAATTCATGTGGATCCTTCCAAGGTCAAAGCCGTCGAAGGATGGGTCGTCCCGACCACACCCACGGAAATTCGTCAATTCTTAGGTCTAGCAGGCTACTATAGGAGGTTTATTCAAAACTTCTCTAAGATCGCCAAGCCACTTACCTCACATACGCAAAAGGGCGTATCATTCAAATGGACGGACAAGCAAGAGGTTGCATTCCAAACCCTGAAGCAAGCTCTTTGTAGTGCCCCGGTACTATCTCTACCGGAGGGAACGGAAGATTTCGTGGTCTACTGTGACGCGTCGAATCAGGGCTTAGGTTGCGTTCTCATGCAGCGTGGAAGGGTGATAGCTTACGCATCCCGCCAACTAAAGACGCACGAAGTGAATTATACAACCCATGATCTAGAATTGGGAACCATGGTCTTTGCTCTGAAGATTTGGAGGCATTACCTTTACGGTACGAAGTGCACCATCTTCACGGACCACAAAAGTCTTCAGCACATCTTGAACCAGAAAGAGTTGAACATGAGACAACGAAGATGGGTTGAATTGCTAAACGATTACGAGTGTGAAATCAAGTACCACCCAGGCAAGGCCAACGTGGTAGCTGATGCATTGAGCCGGAAGGAGTACTCTAATCGTTATGCGAAAACTCTCTGAATCACCATCCAATCCCACTTAACCACTCAGATTAGAGCAGCCCAGTCAGAAGCCATGAAGACGGAAAACAGAGCAAGCGAAGCATTACGTGGAATGGAGAAGAATCTAGAGGTAAGAGAGGACGGAGTGTACTACTTCATGAACCGTATTTGGGTCCCTAAACTCGTAGGATTTAGGGAGGTAGTTATGAAGGAAGCCCACAAGACGTGATACTCCATCAATCCCGGCTCAGACAAGATGTATTTGGATATTAAACAACACTATTGGTGGCCTAACATGAAGGCGGAAATTGCCACCTATGTTAGTAAGTGCCTTACTTGTGCCAAGGTAAAAGTGGAGTACCAGAAGCCCTCAGGGTTATTACAGCAACCGGTAATCCCTGAGTGGAAATGGGAAGGAATTTCTATGGATTTCGTGACCAAGCTACCCAAGACGTCGGATGGACTAGCCACCATATGGGTAATAGTCGACCGACTAACGAAATCTGCCCATTTCCTGCCAATAAAAGAATCCTACAAGATGGAGAGATTGACACGCTTATACATTCGAGAAATCGTGAGACTCCACGGAGTACCAGTGTCTATTATCTCGGATAGAGACAATAGGTTCACTTCACGTTTTTGGCAATCACTCCAGAAAGCACTGGGAACTCATCTCGACATAAGCACCGCTTACCACCCGCAAACGGATGGTCAAAGCAAACGAACCATTCAAACGCTCGAAGACATGCTTCGCACATGTGTGATAGACTTTAGGAAGTCTTGGGATACCCATTTACCTTTAGTCGAATTCTCGTACAACAATAGTTACCATTCGAGCATCAAGGTCCCTCCTTTCGAAGCACTGTACGGGCGTAAGTGTAGGTCACTGTTATGTTGGGCTGAGGTGGGTGACACCCAACTAGCAAAAGCACATACATCGGACAAGGCGCTAACAGGACCGGAGGTCATTCGTGAAACCACAGAGAAGATAGTCCAAATCAGAGCTCGATTACAAGCATCGCGCGACCGACAAAAGAGCTACGCTGATAAACGGCGAAAGCCCTTAGAGTTTTAGGTCGGGGATCGAGTACTGTTAAAAGTCTCACCTTGGAAGGGAGTCATTCGTTTCGGAAAACGGGGAAAACTGAACCCACGATACATTGGACCTTTCGAGATCGTCGCCCGAATAGGTCCAGTGGCGTATAAACTGCAACTACCCATGGAGCTAAACAGTGTGCACCCTGTGTTCCATGTCTCTAACCTATCGGATGAAACCCTCGTCATACCCCTTGACGAGATTGAAATGAATGAGAATATCCTGTTCGTTGAAGAACCGGTTGAAATCATGGACAGGGAGGTGAAGCGTACTAAGCAAAGTCGCATCCCGATCGTGAAAGTACGGTGGAAATGCGAAGCGTGGGCCAGAATTCACGTGGGAACGTGAGGATCAAATGAAGCAAAAGTACCCTCACCTATTCTAGCATTCTCAAATCTAGCTTTCAAACAGAATTTCGGGACGAAATTCCCTCTAACAGGGGGATGATGTCACAACTAGAAATTTTGTGCCTTGTAACTACAACAATGTAGTAAAATTATGAATCAAAGTCTTAAAAGCATGTATGATGCTTACTTTATGACAACAAAAATTTGCAATCAAATACACCGTACAAGCATTACAAAATACTCAACAAGCAATTGGGAACCCTAGAAGTTCTTGTTTAGGTCCATTTTGGTCTAGGACTTCCTTATTGGGTCCAATGGACCAATAAGCTCCCAATTTGACCATCTTGGACTTAGAACTCTTAAATGGGCTCTAATTGGACCTACTTTCATTTATTTCAACATTTTGGGCCATATTGGGCCTAGAATGAAATGAATTAAATATTATGAACTATTATGGACCATAATTAACCTAATCTAGCCTAATAAAGCATAAAAATCACACTTATATTTTATAGGGCTAAAAATTACCCAACCTAAATATAACATGGGCTTAAGGACAAAAAGCCCAAAAATCCCCTCACTCCCCTCTCCATTCTCGGCCCAAGCCTACAAAGAAGGAGGGTTGACTTTGTTGGGTGACACCTCACTTTTGCACATAGGATTTCCATGCAACACACATATCTCCATGCAACTATCTTGTCAAACCTCTCTCTCCTCCCCTCTCTTCTTGTTCTCGGCCGAGAGCTCCAACACACACACACACTTCAACCACTTTTTTTTTTATCAAACTCTCTCAAGGAACACCCTCACCTTTCTTCATCAAATTTTCGAGAATCAAGAGCTTTTCAAGTCCATTTCAAGGGTTAAAAATACTTTTCATATTTAAAAGGGACCAAAGATGCAAAAATTTTCTATTTTGGGCCAAAAGTGTAAACATTGCAAAAATAGAGGTTTCAGCTGAGAAAATTTCATTTTGAGGGACTAAAACTGTTTTTCAAATAAATTTGAGCTGAAAAATACCTTTTCTACAAGTTTTGATACTAAAGTGTTAAGAAAAATGGTTTAAGGACTAAAATAGAAATTCTTTTATACAAAGGGTCAAAAGTGTAAATTTATCCAAAAGAAAGGGGCTGCAAAAAGTAAAATTCTAATGTTTTAAACAGTAAATTTGTCATGATGAAATACTAGTACCACGACTATTGACGAAACATAATACACCTTCAACACCAAAAATCATTACCAAATGAATTGATTCGGTCTCGAATCAATAATGAATCAAAAATCTATACACGACGATACTACAATACACACGCTGAATTTACGGGAATTCAATACACATGCAAAAATTTTGGGAAGTCAATACACACGTGGGAATACACCAGATGTCGATACACCATCTTTGGGCCCAAAAGTTTCAAATCGTGCTTGTTTTTAGGCCCGAAGGAAACTCGCTTACATGTAGTTGGGTCTTATATGACCTAATTCCGTGTAAAAGGACTTTCAATGGCTTTTGTGTTGTTGGGCCCCAAGGGTCCTTTGGTACTGCTAGCGAAGTCGTGAATTCACCAATGCGAGTCGGACTAAGGGCCCTTCGCATTCACGATAGCCTTGAACGACTTATGGAAATATCGGGGGCTTCGTACCCTCTTTTTCTCCTCGTACGTGGGGCTATGAGAAGTCTAGGTGGTTGGATTAAGTGAATAGTATGAACGACGCCTAAGGGATCGTTTGTATAGTTGTAGACTAGTCGTTTTCATTAATGCGTGTTTATAACAATTCACAATCCATAATTAATCCAATGTCACCTGGAATTATCGAATACACACGTCGCAACGGTATAACAAAATATAAAATGCGTAATTCAAAGTATTAGGAAAACAAAGGGTTTTCCTAGGGTTTTCAATTCATACACCTACGAGATGCATACCAAGTTTAACAATTTTTTTATAGAAACAAACAAGCATACTTACGGATCTTCACACCTTTTATACTATACTATTTTCAGAAAATATCGGATTTTCTGGTGGTTTTCAAAACAATACAAAACATTATATTTCAAACATTACTTATGAACTCACCAACATTTCATATGTTGACGATTGTCAAAATACTTGTATTCTCAGGTAACAGGTAAAGTGAAGGGAAAAATGTACTCAGTGATGTTTTGTTGTTTGTTTAACTAGTATCGAACGATCTACTTTTGGGAATGTAATGTTATTAAATAATGTACTAAATGTAAACGCTACAAGTTGTACTATTTCAATGCATGGTGATGAATGATGTTATGTTTCATGTATATTCACTGTGATGGTATTCAATTGAGTCACAACAGCCCCCGGACGTTTCCGCCGTCTGGTTCGGGGGTGTGACAAGCGTCCTCATCGCCAACTCTCTCTCTCCTCCCCATCATTCCTCTCGGTGTTGGATGTTGTGAACGTCAAGGCCGCTGTCGGAGGCCACTGTGCTGCTGTGGTTATTGTTTTTAGGGTGGATTGCCACCATTTCCCCACCGTAAACTCTCCTTCATCTCTGTTTGCAGTCATGCATGAAGATAATCGCCATTGTCGTCGTTGTTATGCCGCCCTCGCCGTCGTTTTGCGCCACCTGGAGGGGTGGCTGGACCCATTCACGGCCATAAATGATTGTGTTGGATATGTGTGTGTATGTTTAGCTTAGTTAGTATGTGTGTTACTTTTGGTATTTCATTGTAAATTGAAACAAAAATGGAATAATGGAAAAAAGGAACCCTAACCACCACCGTGAGGTGGTGTCTGCCGCCTCCTATCCGCCACCAACCGCCGTGTTGGATGGCGGTGTGCCTTGTTGTGTAGACTCATATGGAATGTTGGACAAAGTGGCCTTAATTGTGTAGTGGGCCCAATGAAGCCCTAATGGGCCTAGTGAAACCCTCATGGGCCTCATGAACCCTAATTGGTCAAAGGACCTAGCTATTGGGCCTAGTAGGCTAGATGGGTTGGAAACCCTAATTTGGGATTGGAAAACCCTAATGCCATGGAATCCTAATTTGGGACTTCAATTAAAGGGACCGCATCGGGATTATTTAATGAACTTGAAATATTAATTAACAAAACAATGGCAAATTAAGTTAAAGGAAATATTGGACCTATTGGATTAAGTCCTTAATGGGTTAAGTAGGGACACTTAACCCTAATCGACATTTATGTGAAAAACCTTAATTGGAATTAGATTCTTATTGGGCCACTTATTGAATTAAGTTGGTGTGGACCTTAATGGGCCAATCAGTAACATGTTATGGACTTAGGAAGTCATTGGGACTTAGAATAAGATCCGTTAGAGAGGCTTGGGCCCCATTTGGGAAAATTTGGTCATAAGTGGGCCACAACTGGGATCTGAGGATTATGGGAGGTTAGGCCATGGGAATGCCCAATGTTTAGACTAGAATGATTGGTTGGGCCTTAAATAAGTCCATATAGAGGTTTGGGCCCAATTTGGAAAATTAGGCCATATGTTGGGCTTTGGCCATAACTTGGCTTTTGGGCCTTTGGAGTGTGATTTGGACCTTGGGCTTGGAACCCAATTATTAATTGGGTATTGTTTGATGTTGGCAGTTCGGGAATTTGTCAACCAACATTTGGGGTTGCATCTGCGGGACTTTAGCAGTGCCAGGTGAGTCTCCTCACCATACCAATGGGTCTAAGGCACCAATGCCGACCCATTTTATGATATGTGATACACTAGCTGAAGTTGTATTATGTGGCATGTTAGCTGGTTATGTGATAAGGAGTATGCTAGTGATTATGTGGTATGCTAATTGATTTTGTGGTACGTGATATGCTAGTGGTCTTTGTGATACTTGCAAGGAAGACCTCGGGGGTTCTCGGGGCACTTAAGTGCAAGACCTTAGAGGGTTTCCTTGGCATCCTAGATCAAGACCTCGGGGGGTTCCCGAGGCATTTAGGTGTAGGACCTTGGAGGGTTTCCTTGGCATCCTAGGTCAAAGACCTCGGGGGGTTCCCGAAGTATTAGGCTAAGAGCATGTGTGGGTTCCCATGGCACCCGATGTAAGACCCTGGAGGGTTTCCAGGGCTTCCCTATATGTTTATATACATGGCTGGTGTAGTTGATATGATTTACATGAGTATGTGAATAAGACCTTAGAGGGTTTCCATGGCATCTTTATATGTGTATATGCATGCTTATGCGATTGTTACAGTTTATGTAACTGTTATAGCTGATATGGATTATGTGGTTATGTGGATTGTGTGGGGGTATGCTCTGGGGAACTCACTACGCTTCGTGCTTATAGTTTTGTTTCTGGTTTCAGGTATCATGGTTTTGGAAGAAAAGGGCTCAAATTGATCGCAGTGCATACACCTATGATGTCGGCAATGAATGATTTTGGGATAAACTCTGATAAATATTTTACTTAATGATGATTTGAAATGCTTGAAATAAATGGTGTCAATGTTTTAGCTATATTAAAAATGAAATTTTTACCCTTGATTTTTGGGTCGTTACAAGTTGGTATCAGAGCCTTGGTTTGAGGGATTCGGGCACACTCTCGGGTGGGTCTGGACTAAGACTGAGGACTTGGTATGAAATTTTCCAAAAGAAAATAATTTTTACAAATAGGAATTTGACAAAGAAGTTAAAAAGGGAAAAGAACTTTGAAAAGAATAATGTGTGTGATGTGTGCAATTAGCCGAGCTCAAGTAAGTTTCTCCAGAATACCCACATATGCTGTCGGTTTTGACTTGGTTTATGAATCTGTGACTCGCATGCTAGTTAGGGATAGGGGAGATGCCAGTATATGTTGTATGAGCTAGTAGAATTGCATGCTAGTTCTGAGTAGTCAATAATAGGTTGGCCTGATATGTGATGCTTGTAGCCTTGGAATATTGGATGCTATGCTGGAATGAGAATGATAATTGATATTTGTAACTGCTACGTGTATGCTTTTAAAATTGTATACGGTTAGGATCTTATAGCCTTAGAATAATAGATTTGGCCTTATTTCATGTTCCTTGTTTGGTTGTGGTCCTAGGAGAGAGTGTATTATTCGACAGTCTATTGGATCCTATTCTGTATATAATTTGCATGCATAAGGTGCCGATAGTGAGGATTGTTGGATGTGGATAGCGCGAGCTGTGATATGTGGACTGAATGTTTTATGGCAGTTCTTTGGGTCGAAGTGCAACTGCACGAATGCTGCTTGCTTTTTGCTTTGTGGAACTCTTAAGTGATGGGAGTCACCTACTAAGTGGATGTGACGATATCCATGAGGTAGATGGCTGGCATCATCAGGAGTTCTTCAGCAGCTAATGGCAGGGCGAGGTTGGGAACCTAGGAAAGCCGAGGATGTGCTCCAGTGAGTTAGTGGGGCGGTTCAATGAGGTTGGGAGCCTAGGAGGTGCTTCGGTGGATATTGTGTTGTTTTTTAGCAGATGTTCAGTGCATCAATGGGGTAGGTGACTTAGAGGATTCGGGAGGATTGTTGACGAAAGTATGGATAGGTATGGAAGGTAGTATGGGCCCGTACTACTGAAAGCACATGATCCATACTCGAATCAGTGAGAGTCTTGGAGAATCTAAGAAGTCGGGGAAGGAGAATCCTTGATTATGATTGGAATGTGGGAATAGCTGTTATGCAAAATGCGAATGAGAACGCAAGGAGAAGGACCAGGGTTTGGTTTCGGCTCCGGTAGTGAGCCAGATAGTGGAAGGACTGCCAATATTTTGAGTTCTCCTTGGATCTCTTGTATCAGGCGGCAAGGATTGATTATGCGATCTATTGCACTTTTTGGATTGGGAGACTACGTCTTGGGGATGGTTAGTAGCCCGGTATAGACTAGAGGTTGCTCCAACTATTGCAGTTCAGTCGTTGACGATTGAGCTGGTGAGTGAGCCAGGGTGCGATACCTTGATTGATATGATTTCTAGAGCTTGAGAGCAGGGATTGATGTGGAGCACATTGGGAAGAGGGGAATCATATCAAGTACATACATTGGAGGGTCCCGGAAGGGGACCCAAGGGTTCGAGTTAGTTGTGAGAGGCCAGCAGGGTCGGGTTTAGTGCGGTACTTGCAGGAAGTTTCACAATGGAGTTTTCGCTTCGAGGGTTTTAGTAAGTGTATCTCTGGGTGTGTTGCCCTGTTTGTGTTTGGACTATACATTCAAACATTTATCATATGCCATTTGCATACCATGAGTTATGGGGTGGATAGTAAAAAGTTGTTTCCCTCTTTGCTGGTTTGGAGCGTTCAATATTATTTGGGTTTAGGTTCGAGATCGGTTCATGGACATGATGCGGAAGGCCTACGGAAAGGATTGGTGACTTGGCCATTATGCTCGAGTCGGCTTTTAGAAGTGCTAGGGGAAGTGGTTTACTATTTAGGCCTTGGCCTGGACATCGGTTATTCAAACCTCAAGATATAGGTGGGGCATCATTTCAAGGCGTCTGAGATTATTAGTCTCAATGGGATTCGGGAAATGTTTGTCTGGTCTTTAGGAGTGTGTGGTCCTTGGGGATTTGGGCCCGTAATAGAGCACTCGCACAGATGAGAAACAAGTTGTCAGCAGTTGGTTATTAAAGAGTAAGAAGGATCGGGAACCCTTCAAATCTCATGTATTGCAAAGACTTAGTCGAATCTAAGTGGGGGAGAACTGTGCATGTATTCAGGACAGGGACATGTATGAGACCGGGATGGGCTTCTCGTCTTCATCGAGGGAAAATGGCGGCCCAAGTGGCTATTTGGTTGAGGGTGTGCGAGTTTGGAGTCCGATAAGACTCTCCGTCATGTAAATCGCATCTTCTTAGGGGCTTGATAACAAAATTTGGGGAGACGGGTTGGGGCTCTAGTCACAATTGAGTTTAGTTCGGGTGTTCGGTCGAGTGTGTGATTGACTCTACATGCGTTTTGAATCGATAGATTAGGGGTAAGGTACTGGGCTACGGTTGTGTTAGGATGAAAGTGTTGTAAGACTACGGGGGAGCTGTAAAATTCACTAATGGTCAGATTGTATGGAAGTGTTGTAAGACTACGGGGGAGTCGTAGCATTCACTAATGTTATGTTGGTATAGGAGTGTTGTAAGTCTGCGGGTGTAGTCGTAGCATTCACGAGGTTGATAGATACATCTCGAGTGATGTAAGTCTGTGGGTGTAGCTGCAGTCTTTACTTGGTTGGCAAATGGCATGAGCACGTTGTTAGGACGCGGGAGGAACAATAGTACACACAAGTTCGGGTGTAACAGTGAGGATATAGAAATCCACGGATTGAATTTCAAAATTACCCAGACGAATTAGACCTGGTTAAGCTAGTGATAAGACTGTAGGAGCGCCATACGGCTACGAGAGAAAGGAGGCAGTGGACTGCTTAAGGTCATTCATGACATAAGGCTACCATTGGTCAGGTAGCAATCACTTTTAGCCTTGGATTTGGTGATGTCAGGGTTCGATGCATGGAACCGAACGGTTAGATCATGAAGTTGTTAGAGTCACAATGACATGATAACTAGTGGGAACTAGTTCTTGAGAAAGATTTTGTCCACAAGTCGTGCGAGGCGACTAAATGGGGAGTCCTTTGGTTGTGCAGCCGGCCCGGAACCTGGTATTTCAGCTGATTGTCATACGGATTGAGACCAGGAAGGTCTCGATAGATGTTGGAAAGCAGTCATGTAGCAATGTATTGCTTCAGGCAGTTAAGTGTTTGGGCAGTTTCAACAATTGGGCAGCATTAATATTTGTGTTGGGTTGTGGAATAAACGGACTGGATTCAACGATAATGATTCAATATGAGTGGTCCGTCAGGGAATCAGACTATCTGAAGACAACAGACTTCAGATGGAGTAGATGTGATCTTATTGTAGAGAACTCGTTCATCTTCAGATTTTCGAACCCTACTAGAGTGGGTTATGGTTGCCTTGAAAAGGCTGGACACGGTTACCCTGGGAGGGCTAGGGTGTACCTAGGATTATGACCATGTTGCCCAAGTTGTCGGGCGTGTAAGGGATGGTAAGTAGTGATTTCGAGGACACAATCTAATTGAAGTGGGGGAGAGTAGAAACATCTTGTTTAATTAATAAGTAAATAGATAAAATTTGATGAACGAATAGTCGCAATTAGTGCATATTATTTAGGGATTATTGGTTTTTGGGAGTCAAATGTTATATATTCGAGTATTTGGGATTTATTTTGTAACGATTTTAGAAGTTGGGGGTTTAAATCTAATTCTTGGGTTAGTTTCGTAAATATTTATAAAGGCAGGGACTAATTGGTGAATTATTGGGACTCAAATTGAAGAGATTTTGGAAGCTTAGGGGTTGTTTGGTACATATTAGACTTTACTTGTAAAGGATTTTAGAGGGCAGGGATGAAAAGGTAAATTATGGGCTGTGATTGAAAGAAATATTATCGGAGGGACTATGGTTGTCATTATGGAAAACTTTTAATGGAAGCGTGTATTTAGGGAATTAGTAACCCTAACCCTAGAGGTCTTTGAATCAACCGCCAACCCCCCACCTTATCTCTTCCGTTTACGGCCGCACACCTCACGACCCCATCACCGATCATCGCCTTCTTACTTGCTGAAGTCGGAGAACCGCCACCCTTATGCCACCTTGCTCCAGTCATCGACATCTTGAAGCAACCATGAGTCTGCTGCTATCACTATCTCCGGTTATATGCCACCTTAAGTCGCCGTCGAAGCAGCCGAGGAAACTGAAGTCCGATGTCGGGCGGGTGTTGCTGCCATTCCCAGCAATTAATGGTGTCACTAGCTTGAGCCATCAGTCGCCATTGTCCTCGTCGTCATCTCTCTCTCTAATTCCCGTCGTTCCTCTCGATGTTGGACATTATGAACATCAAGGCTGCTGTCGGAGGCCACTATGCTGCTGTGGTTATTGTTTTCAGGGTGGATTGCCACTATTTCCCCACTACAAACTCCCCTCCATCTCTGTTTTTGGTCATGCATGAAGATTACCGCCGCTGCCGCCATTGTTATGCCGCCCTCACAGTCGTTTTGCGCCACCTGGAGGGGTGGCTGGAACCATTCACGGCCAGAAGTGATTGTGGTGGTTATGTTCGATCATGGTGTAAGTATGAGGCTGTTGGAATGATACTAGGCTAGAAACCCGAATGAAAGACCCCACTCCCACCACTCGCCACCACCGGTCACCACAAGGTGGTTATATATGTGTGTATGTTTAGCTTAGTTAGTGTGTGTGCTACTTTTGGTATTTCATAGTAAATTGTAACGAAAATGGAATAATGGAAAGAAAGGAACCCTAACCACCACCATGAGGTGGTGACTGCCACCTCCTATCTGCCACCAACCACCGTGTTGGGTGGCGGTGTGTCTTGTTGTGTGGACTTGTATGGGGTGTTGGACAAAGTAGGCCTAATGGTGTAGTGGGCCCAATGAAGCCCTAATGGGCCTAGTGAAAAACTAATGGGCCTAATGAACCCTAATTGGTCAAAGGACCTAACTATTGGGCCTATTGCGCTAACATGGGTTGGAAACCCTAATTAGGGTTTGGAAAACCCTAATGCCATGAAACCCTAATTTGGGACATAACGGGACCGCATCGGGATTATTTAATGAACTTGAAATATTAATTAACAAACAATGGTAAATTAACTTAAAGGAAATATAGGACCTATTGGATTGAGTCATTAATGGGTTAAGTAGGGACACTTAACCCTAATCAACATTTATGTGAAAAACCTTAATTGGAATTGGGTTCTTATTGTGCTGCTTATTGAACTAAGTTGTTGTGGGCCTTAATGGGCGAATTAGGAACATGTTATGGACTTAGGAAATCATTGGGCCTTAGAATAAGATCCGTTAATGAGGCTTGGGCCCTATTTGGGAAAATTGGGCCATAAGTAGGCCACAAATGGGCCTTGAGGATTATGAGAGGTTGGGCCATGGGAATGCCTAATGTTTGGACTAGAATGATTGGTTGGGCCTTAAATAAGTCCATATAGAGGTTTGGGCCCATTTTGGAAAATTGGGCCATACGTTGGGCTTTGGTCATTACTTGGCTTTTGGGCCTTTTGAGTGTGATCTGGACCTTGGGCTTGGAACCCAATTATTAATTGGGTATTGTTTGATGTTGGCAGTTCGAGAATCTGTCAACCAGCAGCCGGGGTTGCATCTACGGGACTTCAACAGTGCCAGGTGAGTCTCCTCACCATACCAATGGGTCTAAGGCACCAATGCCAACCCGTTTTATGATATGTGACACACTAGCTGAAGTTGTATTATGTGGCATGTTAGCTGGTTATGTGATAAGGAGTATTCTAGTGATTATGTGGTATGCTAATTGATTTTGTGGTACGTGATATGCTAGTGGTCTTTGTGATACTTGCATGGAAGACCTTAGGGGGGGGTTCTTGGGGCACTTAGGTGTAAGACCTTGGAGGGTTTCCTTGGCATCCTAGGTCAAGACCTCGGGAGGTTCCCGAGGCACTTAGGTGTATGACCTTGGAGGGTTTCCTTGGCATCCTAGGTTAAAGACCTCGGGGGGTTCCCGAGGCATTGGGTTAAGACCATGTGGGGGTTCCCATTGCACCCGATGTAAGATCCTGGAGGGTTTCCAGGGCTTCCCTATATGTTTATATGCATGGCTGGTGTAGTTGATATGATTTACGTGAGTATGTGAATAAGACCTTGGAGGGTTTCCATGGCATCTTTATATGTGTATATGCATGCTTATGCGATTGTTATTGTTTATGTAGCTGTTATAGATGATATGGATTATGTGGTTATGTGGATTGTGTGGGGTATGCTTTGGGGAACTCACTAAGCTTCGTGCATACAGTTTTGTTTATGGTTTCGGGTATCAAGGTTTTGGAAAAAAAAGGGCTCGGATTGATCGTAGTGCACACACCTATGATTTCCGCAATGAATGATTTTGGGATAAACTCTGATAATTATTTTACTTAATGATGATTTGAAATGCTTGAAATAAATGGTATCAATGTTTTAGCTATATTAATAATTAAATTTTTACCCTTGATTTTTGGGTCGTTACATGGGTCCTCAGCTCCATCACCCCCATGTCGACGACCCATAACAACATCCATGGTATACACAAACAAAAGTCATATTGACATCATTTCTTGAATAATTATAAGACGTACTAATACAATTTTTATTACAAATATTAATTACATAGAAATAAACACTTACATAGGAATAAACATTTCTATTTAACTAGAAAAATCCAAATAAAGTTCATATTACAAACATGTATTACATAAGAACTATTCTAATCAGAATCTTCCTCATATCCTTTAATGTCTTCTTTGGTATCATAATTAGAATCAGTCTCATCGTAATCAGTCTCGCAATCAGAAACATCATTGACTCTACAAGTTGGCGGGGGAACTTCAATTGCACTTTCTACATCAACAATGACTCTAGGAATGTTTTGAAAGTACATGCTGAAATCGATAAAAAATGGAGCATCGGATGAAGAGATATTTTGAAGTACATCGAGATTGTCTACATTTTCGTGTGAGCCATTGTCAACATTTTGGACACGATCATCGTTCGATGGTAGATCCTGAATACTTCGATGATTAACATGCTCGACAACACACCGATGGTTATTGTTTGGCTCTCTGATGTAGAACACTCGTTTGGCTTGTGAAGCATATATGAGTTGATCATCATTGTATGCTTCGCGTCGTGTGTCGATACTGGTGAAATTATCACTAGAAATAACTCATGTTCAAGTATCAAACCACTTGCAAGAAAATAATACAATTGAATAATTATGTGTATACCTTACTCTATAATCTCTTCTAACTGGCCATAATATTTCTCACCTTTTTCACCCACCGCTAAAACCCCAGAGTTTTGTGTTATGCGTTGTGCTTCACGACTAAGTACCATAAACCTAACATCGTTGACTATGCATGCAGTGTAAGAATAAGCATTCATTTGCGGAACACATTGCCAAAGCCGACAACTCTTTGTGGAATTCTGGAGAGTTTTCTATTTTCATTTGATGAACCTAGAAATTATAAAGTAATATGTATTATGTATTCATTAGATCAATGAAACAAATTTGTTTATTAATTTATATTACCTTTTCATGAAACCAATTACGAAATTCTCGCTTTTCATCACTTTGGGGATGTTCAGATTTGAATATCCTATGTTGATAACCAAAAGATATAGATTTAAAAAGATAAAAAAAAATTAAGGATGAAAGTTAGAGATAAGATTAGTTACTTGATATATTGTGTGACTTCTTCACAGCTATTCAATACAAACCATTCCATGTTATGCATTTCCGTTAAATTAAGTGTTTTGATTTGAGTTGTGCTGGTCGGTCGGCATTTAGACTCAAACATCCAAAACATTTTTTTTTCAATGACAACATTTTCATTTCTTTCCGAACGATGGATTTGATTCTTTACATCTCGAAGGTACATTGAACAAAATGATAAAGCTTATTCCGCAAAATAACCCTCAGCTATAGAACATTCCGTCCTTGCCTTGTTTCTGACATAGTTTTTTAGTTTTTTCATATACCTTTCGAAGGGATACATCCATCTCATACATATCGCGCTTCCGACAATCGCTTCATCAGGTAAATGCAAAAGTAAATGAACCATACTGTCAAAAAATGTTGGAGGATAAATCAATTCTAACTTTCACAAGATTGCAATAATGCCGACTTTTACTTTCTTCATATCCTCCACCTTCAATGTTCTGGAACAAAGTTGATTGAAAAACATACAGAGGTCTACAATAGAAGTATAAGTTTCTTTGTCTAACAACCCTCTTACTCCAATTTGTATCAAATGTTGCATAAGAATGTGGTGGTCATGCGCTTTGAACCCAATAATGTTAGTATTGGTATTGTTCACTTTCTTACTAATGTTAGAACCAAACCCATCCGACAGTTTAACATCTTTTATAAATTGACAAAAGAGTTGTCGACTAGATTTCATGAAAGAGTATCTTGCATGGGGTCTATGAAACTTGTCACCTTTTTTTGCAACCATTCATTTCTCCGAATGTTTAGAATTCTCAAGTCCTCTCGTGCATTTGGTGTGTCTTTACTTTTATCATTCATTAGAAGAGTACCTAACAAACTCTGGACATGCATGAGATCTATGTTGTGCTTCAACTATAAAGAAGACCAATACTCGAGTTCGAAGAAAATGCTTCTTTTTGACCAGTTCAACTCGTAATCTTGTCACTTTGTCTCCCCACCTCCATGCTCAAGATGTTTACCTGGTTTATGAGTTAGTAGACGACCTAGTTGCTATTGGATGTCGTCATTACTAAAGTGTCTCGGAGCGGGTCTTATCTCTTCCATCCCGTTAAAGTACAACCTCTTTCTTAAAGGATCATTAGCATCTAGGAAACGACGATGACCGATATATACAACTTTGTTTGTTGCATGGTATGAAGGAGTGTCTTCATTGCAAGTAGCACGTGCTCTATACCCTTGCCCACTCCAACCTGAAAGACTACTACGAATTGGCCAGTCGTTTACTGTCCACAACAACATAGCTCTCATCGTGAAGAATGTGTTTGTCGTAGCATCTTTAATACGTACACCTGAGTTCCATAAATGTTTAAGCTCTTCCACCAACGGCCTAAGGAAAACATCCATATCTTTACCTGGAGGTTTTGGGCCGGGAATCAACAAAGTCAACATGAATGTTGACTCTTTCATACAAAGCCAGGGTGGCAGATTGTATGTGGTGAGTATGACCGGCCATGTGCTATGTGGATTACACATGTTTCTAAATGGATTGAAACCGTCAGCTAAAAGACATAGGCGTATGTTACAGGGTTGACTCGAGAAGTCGGGGTGTTTTTGATCAAAATCTTGCCAATGTTCCCCATCAACAGGATGACACATCACACCATCTTCTGAACGTCCAGTACTATGCTAAACCATATTTTTGGCAGTGTGCCTCGAACAATATAAACGTCGTAGTCTAGGGGTTACAGGAAAGTACTATAACACCTTATGAACTACTTTCTTACCCTTGGTGTTTTTATTGATCCATCGGCTCTCTTTACAAATGGGACAAACTTGCATGAATCGTGTTCTTTCCAAAAGAGACAACAATCGTTTTTGCACACATGTATCGACTTATACCCCAAACCAATAGACTTCAGTTTCTTTTTGGCTAGATAATGTGAAAGGGGAACGTTGTTGTCTTTGGGAAATGCTAATTGCAACAACTCAATGAGTTGATCAAATGAACTATCAGTCCATTCGTTGTTCACCTTGATATACATTAACTTTGTTAGAAACTCAAGGGAAGAAAAGATGTAACTAGGATACAATTTAGTTTCCACTTCTTCCAACAATTGTGCAAAATCATCATCCACACCGCTACCCCTTGTATTCAAGGTTCCTTCATCAAGGTTAATATCATTTTCTCTCGACTCCCACATCACATCGTCGATTAAATCGGCCATTTCGTTACTTGGCAAAACGACTGGAGGAATAAAAGATACACCATGATAGATCCAAATTTTGTACGACTTACTGAAACCATTTATAAATATATGGCGTTCCACTGCAGTCGGGTACTTGAAGTAACAGTTATCACATTTTTCACACGCACATCTGATTTTACCATTACTATCAAGGTGTGACTTGCACTTCTCGATAAAAGTTTTAAGTCCTACTTGGAACTCGGGATGGTTTCGATATAGATTAGTAGTCCAACTTTTATCAATAGACATGATGTTGCTGAAATGTAGTTTTGGGTTTAGAGTTTAGTATACAGAATTATCATTGGGTTTTTTTTTTTTTTTTTTTTTACAATCAACATTTTTTACAACTAAAAAAATAAAAAATATAGCAATTAGTATATCCATAAAAAACATTTCTTACTATTATATATATATATATATATATATATATATATATATATATATATATTTATTTATAACTTTTTTTAAATTATAGCATTGTACTTTAAACAATTATATTATATTGTTGTGTTGTTCTTTTTTACCGTTGAGATTATATATATATATATATATATATATATATATATATATATATATATATATATATATATATATATATATATATATATATATATATATATATATATATATATATATATATATATATAACATTGTATAGATATGTTGCAAGATTATAAATTAATTTGAAGATTATAAGTTAATTATAGAACTTATTGGTTGATTTGGGGTTAGCTTGTGAACAAACTAAAAACTTTCTAGTATTCGTATATAAGTTTTTAAACAATTTTTAAACATTTTTTGTATTTTTTTCCAATTATAACAATGATTTTTTTATATGTTTAGCGATTAGTTTTTAATGAATAAAATATTAAATAAAGAAAAATTAATAATTTGGTATAAGCATAAAAAAACAATTCTTACTATTGTATCTTTTTATATTTTTTTATTTATAACATTTTTTTCAATTATAGCATTGTACTTTAAACAATTATATTATATTGTTGTGTTGTTGTCTTTTACCGTTGAGATTAATATATATATATATATATATATATATATATATATATATATATATATATATATATATATATTTATTTATTTATTTATTTATAACATTGTATAAATATGTTGCAAGATTATAAGTTAATTTGAAGATTATAAGTTAACTATAGAACTTATTGGTTACTTTGGGGTTAGCTTGTGAACAAACTAAAAACTTTCTAGTATTCTTATATAAGTTTTTAAACAATTTCATAACATTTTTTTGTGTTTTTTTTTTCAATTATAACAATGATTTATTTTTATATGTTTAGCAATTAGTTTTTAATGAATAAAATATTAAATAAAGAAAAATTAATAATTTGGTATATCCATAAAAAAAACATTACTTACTATTGTATCTTTTTATATATTTTTTTATTTATAACAATTTTTTTCAATTTTAGCATCCTACTTATACCAATAATTTATTTTTATTTTTTTCAATTATAGCATCCTACTTATAACAAAACCACGTACTTTTACATAATACATAAGAGCATGAAATTCACATACTTTCACATACATATACAACATTTACAACAAATACAAATACATTCACATACACACATAATAACATCCTACTTAAACCAAATGCACATACTTTCACATATATACATAATAACATCTTATTTTTATCAAATACACAAATTTCACATTCATTTACCACATTTACAACAAACATACATATATTCACATACACACACAATAACATCCTACTTATAACACACACATATAATTTCACATATATAGATAATAACATCATATATACATACTTCTACCAAATACTCATATACCACGTATACATCAAACAGACGCATATTGGCATATATACACCAAATTCACATAGATTCATACAAATATCACAATAAATTGAAATAATAGAACATGTACTGGCGTAAATCAACGAATATGTCGCCGAAAAAATTGGTCTTTCACCCGAAAATACCCTTACCCGTAAACCCAAAGACAACACTACCAAAAACACTGAAAATGAAAAATACTTTGCAATTAATCATCAAATGCAGTTAGAAATCGAAGTTAACATAGAAAGACAAAGAGATATAAGAACTTCAACTTACCTTTCTTCCCGAGATGGAGCTAGAAATCGAACCTTAATCCGTTTAAATGAACCCCTAACCACCCTTATCCCTAATCTCACACAATGTGGGGAGAAATCTTGTTGGAATCAAAGAATGGATAGCAAAATGGGGGGGGGGGGGGAGGGGTGGGGGTTATTGGAAGAGCAGCAGCAGCGTAGCAGTGTAACAGATGCAAAATGGAAGCAGAACAGCAAACTGCATGCGTTTTTTTTTGTTAGCTGTGATACCCTTTAGCAACGACTCTTTTTAGCGGCGACACATTGGGCTTTACCGGCGACACGAATCAACAGCGGCGACAATCTGGAGGGAAGGTGCGACTATTGGCGGCGACTATGTAGACATAATGGCGACACAAAAGTCACCGATATTAGGTAGGTGCGGATAAGAGGCCCGAATCGTTGGATAAGATACTCGATCGAACGACTTGGATCTATCAGAGGGGGACAATGCAAATTCGAGTGGGAAGTCTTTAGCGACGACACAATTACCGGTGATGAACACTTTTACCGGCGACAAATGGCAGAGTCGCCCCTAAAAGCCTATGTCTCCGGTAATTGTGTCGCCGCTAAAGGTTTCGTTTCCTGTAGTGCATAAATTGTCAAACACGCCCCCTCTACTAATCTAGTTTTAACAAATATATAATCTATATTTTTTTCATTACAATAATATTAAATAAACCAAATTATATTTATAATACACGTATAAATAAATATTATACATGCATTTATAAAAATAAATATTATACATGATTTTGTAAATATGTTATTGTGTTTCATGATTTTAATATGTAATTAATTTTTTATATGAATTCGATAAAAAAAATAAAATTTAGACTTATGATTAATTAATATAATTTATTATATAACATAATATTATAAATATTAAATAATATATTTAAATTAAAATAATAGACAAAATAAACTAAAAATGTATAAATATATAAAACGATCGATTAAATGGGGTAATGTTGGAGAAAATGGAGGAAAAAATGACATTTAGAGGTAGGTTGGAGATGCCTAAGCTTCAAATACAATGACAATATTTTTTTTGTTTTTTTTACTAAGTCTCGAATGACAACTATTTTTTTTAACTACCAATGCAGTGACCATTATTTTTATCATTAAACGTTAGATACAATGACCACCAACTTATAATTTCCCAATATATATATATATATATATATATATATATATATATATATATATATATATATATATATATATATATATATATATATATATATACATATATATATATATATATAGGAAAAATGAATATACCCTTAAAGGTATATAAGCTTAAGTATCCAAATTCACCATACTACGTTGTTTTGTATCATATAATACATCCTAATTGTCCATTGTTCTATTAATTTAACTTCTAACTTGATTTGCTTCCATGATTTTTATAAATTACACATTTATCTTCGACTTACATAATTTTTAAATTCAACTGAAATATATATATAGCCTAGTAGCTGTTCGAGAAAAAGATATGATGTAAGAGAAAGATAATAGTGAATTTCGAAAATCTTGAAAGTAAATCAAGTTAAGGATTGAAGTTTAAGAAGATCATAATGAATATATAAAAGAAAACGATATATTATGGTTTATTTGGGTACTTAAGCTTATATACTCATAAGGATATATTCACTTTTCCTTATATATATATATATATATATATATATATATATATATATATATATATATATATATATATATATATATATATATAAACACACAGAAAGTGTTCAAATGAGAACCACAAAAAATTAAGAATCATAAGAATCCCATTTTATAAGTAAATATGTACATAATATTTATTAAACAAGTTAAAATCTTTATTTTTTTTTTTGTGTTTTAGGTACGAAAATAGCAAAATTATAATTTTTATAGTCTAGTATTTTTATTCATCCATCGATTCATATTTAACCACAAAAATTATATAAAATAAAATATTTAGTATAACCCATTCATAGTTTACTACACAAAATTCACAACTTAAATACAATCATAATATTACTAATTCACTAATTTCCGGTAGTCAAACCCAAACTCTAGCACCACTACCAACTACCACATGTTAGCACCAACCATTTATGTCAACGTCGCAACCATCATTCTTTTCAAACCAAATTTGTATATGAAATCATGCATAGTCAGCTTAAATACTATATTCACAGTTTAATAAACTAATTAATTCGCTAATTTAGAGGTTCATAAAACAATTATAAAAAGTAATACATTCTTACATATTTACTCCACAAAAAAATATTCAAAAGAAAGTTAATTTAACTATTCATATTTTTTAACATAAAATTCATAAAACAATTCACAACTTAATTGAATCAACTCATAGCTTAATATAGTCAATTACGAGTTTAATAAAATTAGTTCACAATTTAATGCACAAAATTAACAGCTTGATATATTAAATTCATAGTTTAATACACAAAAACTATATATTCACATCCATATTCTCTATTTAAATCTTAAATTTATACCTTCAAATATGTAGTTAGTGTTTCTTTCAATTTCTAATTGGCATAATATTCACAATTTAGATTTTACATATTTTATTCAAAATTAGAGAAAATAAAATCTATGTATAATGTTTCTTTCATCTCATATTTTACAAGAAAACATAAAATTCATAAAAAATATTAACAACTTAATATACTTAATTCACAATTTAATACATTTAATTCACAATTTAATACAAAAATTCACAGTTTAATAAAATATATTTACTTGTTAAAAATTACATTTGATGATGTTTGGAGCGTTGGAGGTTGTATTAAATGGCAGTTCACACACTTATCACAATTCACAACTTAAAAAACCTAAATTTATATTATTACTGAAAAACTAATATAATAAAAACACGTTTAAAGTCACATTAAAACTTATAAAAATTCATCCATATACTGCTTAAAACTTATAAAATTTTGATTTAACCATAACTAAAAAAATTCATGCATTCACAATTTAATACTTACAAAAAATCATACATTCACAATTTAATACTTATAAAAAAACATACATTAACAATTTGTTTATTTTTCTATTCCCGTCAAGTTCAAATATGTTTTCCTTTTTAATTTGTTGTCATATATGTCTACTTTATTTGTTTATTTTTGTGTCCCCATCAATTACTACAAGTTCAAGATCTATAGGGCAGGGGAATTAGCAGATGGAATAAGAAAGCAAGATAATTAACATTTTTTTCATTAGGTAATTAGTAATTACCATTAATACCTTTTGGATTCAGTTGTTTATTGTCTTTATTTTTGCATTTTCCTTTAGATCCTTCTGATCATGCGGCTTGTGTGGTGATGAAATGAGGATGCTAGCTTAACACCGACGTCAAATCCAAAAAGAAAAAAAAAACAAACTTACAAATGGTCACATAGATGATGGTTATTTTAGTGGTATTAGGTTTGTGAAATTAATAGTGTTTTAATCAGGTAATTAGTAATTACAATTAATACCAGAATTACTCTTTGAGTTGCATGGATCTCATGGTGTCCTTATACCTAAATCTTGTACCTTTTGGTTATTTTAGGTAATTAAATTGATAACAAGTGTCCTTTTACTGGTGATGTCTCCATTAGCAGGAGATGTTGCTGAAAGGATGCTCTCTACTTTCTAATTTCCATTCTTACCTTATCCAATTTATTCCAAAATGAAGTTTTAATGAAGTTATATTACATTAACGTCACTAGTTCATTGATACATGTTTTCTAGAAAGCTTTTATAAATGACTCATTTTTTGTTCCATTTTGATTCATTAAATATGTTTTTTTTTTATTCTACAAGTTTTGCTTTTATATTAACAGGGCCTATTAGACATGTGGTGTGTGAATAAGAGAATGTAACCTTAACCCACCTCCAATTGGTAAGTGTTCCTTGAAAATAGTTATATTTTCCATGGGCTTTTTATGTAGATTAGTAAAAGTAAAATAGGGCTTTATGTGTAGATTAGTCATAATTATATTTTTTTATCCTAAAAGTTTTGCTTTTTTATTAACAGGGCCTATTAGACCCATGGTGTGTGAAAAAGAGAATGTACCCTTAACCCACCTCCAATTGGTAAGTGTTCTTTGAAAATAGTTATATTTTCCATGGGTTTATGTGTAGATTAGTAAAAGTAAAACAACAAGAAGTCTACCGAGGGATAGGGATAGTAATCTCCTTGAACAGGGACTAGCTGTCAATAACACAAAAATGTCCTTTTTTTGTCCCAACCAAAAGATGGAACAAGGTAAACACGGACTAGTTTCGATTTATCGTCTATGCAAAACACGTAAATTCTATTCTCATCCTCATAATTGAAAATAGTATGTGTAACAATTATGACATGATCCCTTCTAGTTTAGTAATTAAAGAGAATCACCTTCCATCTAATTGGCCTAGAGGCAAGTCTTGTATGTTATAGTACCCTACTATCATTTGTAGCATCCAACTTTCATTTCATCTTATTATACAAAACAAGGTTAAATGTAAGAAATATCAGTGTACTGCTATAGATTGTATATTATAGTATCCTACTTTCATTTCTTATTACAACATTGCATTTGTTTTTCAGTAAACAAAGCATCTTTATTCTTACTTGGGTAACATAATATACTTTGATTTCTTAATATGTGAATCTAATCGTTGCATGGTTCAGATTTGCAAGCCTTGTTGATGTACGTAGTGTCAAGAAAAGTAGTTCGAATGTTGTGGTGGTGGTCAGCAAGTTCCTGTTTTTCTACTCTTATTTATTTATGACTTTCATCTCCTTTACATTTGATGTATTACATTTATCTACTATTGGAACGATTATTTGTATGAAATTAAATTTTATACAATGGATTGTAATTTTTTATATGGTATTTTATTTTGTACGTATTATGAGACATTAATGCTAATTTAATTTGAAAAGTAGTAGATCTATATATAATATTTTTCTTAAACATTTAAAATTATGATACGCACAAATGTGTGTCATCGTCATTTATGACATGGCTTTAATGATACACATTTGTGTGTCGTAAATGCATGTCGTAAGGTTATGACATGCAAATGTGTGTCATCTTCCTTTTTGACATGACATTTCTTGACACGCAGTGCGTGTTGTAAATGCATGTCGTAAGTTCATGACACACAGAAACGTATTGTCTTCCTTTATGACAGGGCATTCCTTGACATGCATTTGCGTGGCATCCATGTCTTTTACGACAACCAATACGTGTCATTAAAGGGTATTTTTGTAGTAGTGATAAAATATCCTAAAATATAATAAAATAGGATCGATAAATATCCTATGTCATACCCCCAAACCAAGGATGGCGGAAACGTCTGGGGGTGGAGGACTTCATATACAATATCATAACAACGAGTATAATAGTGACCATAGCAAACACAACCAGCATAAATATAATTGAAAAAGTTACATCATAGTATAAGTTTACATGTTTCTAAATCAATTACATTATGTTGACAAAAAACGAAATGTTTGACGCCTTAGCGTCCCATCCTCAAAAGCAATTGTTTACCTGTTTTACTGATTCCCTGAGAATACAAGTAGTTTTGAAAAAGTGTCAACAATTAAGTTGGTGAGTTCATAAGCTTTTGAATGAAATGTTGAAATCCTTTCTTTGTAAAAGTAATGTTTGTTCCTGAAAAATCCAATATTTTCCTTTTAAAAATGTATTGTAGCCTTAAATGCCAAGACTAATAATGTACTAGTAATTTTCCATATAAGTTGTAAATTATGGAAGTTTAAGTCGACATAAACTCGTTTAATTGAAGGAAAATCCCGTAAATCTTATGTTTTGTTAATACCCCATGTGAGTTATTATAACCGTGCTATGACTCGTTCGGCCTTGTATACGACGTTCTTCAGGCGTCGGAATGTTAATGACATTTGTCACCCCAGACCTGTCGGTCTAGCTGTTGCATGCAACTAAGGTGTGGGTTTGTCCCCCAATATAGATCTATATACAACTATCACGCTCTCCCTACAAGAGACTCTAGTTATAATTACATGACTTTGGATTTCGTTACTTTGGAAGTAACGTGAAGCAAATGTCTCATAAATTTATTCATTATCAGATTAACGTAAAGTGAACTAAAAACCCCTTTTGTCGAGATGTACTCTCGTGGTGTGATGTAAATGAAACATAAACTATGACTTGTTATAGTTTATCCTAGTTGTTTGTAATGTTTATGAAACATAAACTATACCTGTTATAGTTTATCAAAAAAAAAATTAATGTATAGAAACCTTTTCTGTGTAAGTGGAACGTATAGCAAAGACATAACTATGTTTATTATGGCTCATGTTGTAATAATTGTAGTAATAAAGGATTCTTACAATTTAGTGAATATTTTCTTGTTATATAATTTTAACACAACAGAAAACACATGCAAAATATGAAGTCATCAAGGAATAACACTTTGCTCAACATGTTACAAAGTGTTATGAAAGTTGTAAACTATAAATTCGTTTTTACCATTTCTGCATTGATTTAGAAAAATCACAGAGAAATCATATGAAATCAAAAAGGAAATTCGTAAACTCCGAGAGTTTATAAAATGTGTCTAGTTTGTTCATAAATTTTATTATGATTTTTAGAAGCCTCTAACTGGCGTGAAAACGTTCATATTTACAGACTGGTCCGAATTCGTAGCTACAGTGATAGACAATTTTGTAAAAATCACCATAAATTGTAGAAGAATCTTATGATTATGTGCAAGTATTCATTTTAAAGGTATAGACCTGAATTATATGCATATTAAACAGGTTTGAAAGATTTTAAGCTTAAGTTGGTCAAAACAGTCCGTGAATGGAACTCAACTTTTCTGTGGAAAGCTGGTGTTTGAGTTTTTGTTAAGTTCTTGGTGTTTAACTTGTATTCTCCCCCAAAATCTTGAAGAAAACATGAAAAAGGTACAGGTATGAACTCACCTTGACTGATTTCAGTAGATGGATGATGAAGAAAAGGATTTTCAAAGTCAAGAACACTTGGGAGATACTTGAGGATTTGAAGATCTAGTAACAAATATGAAGATATTTGTGTAAGAAATCCATGATTTGAGTGACAGGATGCAAAATAATCAAGTGAAGGATGAAGTTACTTACCAAAATTAGACGGGAATGTTGAAGAATAGCCTTCAAATTCAGGTTTAGAGAGAGAAAGTGAGAGAGAGAATGGGTTTGCTTCTTGGTGAAGGTGTGAGGAATGTGGGAGGAGAAGTAAAGATTTCCCGCCCTTGATCACCCTCATATGCTGGAGAAAGAGGGTGAAAGGAAAAATAATTTACTAAGTAGTGATGAATAGTGACTGGATATGGTCTTGGAGTGGGTGTAGATGATTGCTTGTGTCATAACTTAAAGGTAAAGTCAACACTCCACCTCAATATCTTACCCACTAGATTTTTTTCTTAGGCAATTATTTCCCTTAAAATGTGTTTAAATTATGAATATGTAGTGTTTTATATGTCAAAATATGAGTTTGGGTGAAAATCCCACGTCAAAATCATGAAAAATGGGCTTAACACGCTAAAGTGGTCGAAAACCGGGAAAAAGATGCGAAATTGTGAAAATCCGAATTCAGGGCCGAAGGTTCGGTCCCTGGGAAGCCTAAAACCGAAGGTATTCTTAGTTATATGATGAGAACTGAGAAAAGGTTTCTGTTTGGGAAATCTCGCAGGCGAACACGGGGAAGGGACCGAAAGCGAAGGCGAAGGCGTGAGAAGTGAGGGCGAGGGTGGGTTCGGTCCGAAATTCAATTTCGGTTCTGCAGTATCGGTTTAATGCGAGTTTTAGTTCTTCTGGCTTCGGCTCTTAGGTACTTCAGATTTGGCTCTTAGGTGTTTTGGTCCAAGCAGGTTCGATCCAGGAGGCTTCTTAGGGTTTCGCTTCTAAGAGGTTTCGGTCCTATAGAGCTGTTTCTCCAATAAACTTCCTGTTTTGCACGGTTTTTGGCTAAGTTAAGGGTTGGGATGCCCCCAAATGATTTTAAAAAGTTGAGGATGATTATGAGAGACATTTGGGAGTGATTTGGGAGAGATTTGAGAGAGATTTGAGATAAAGAGAAATAGAGTGAGAGAGATTGAGAGAGACTTTGTTTGTGACCTTTGCGAGTGTTTAGCTTTGAAATGCAAGGTTTGTAAACCCCGTTAAGCCTCGTTATGAGTGTTATATGCCCCCGAGGGGTATGGAATAATGTTTTATCGAATAGTTTCATCACTTACCCGGATTAGGGTTTAGAATTTCTGAACATATGAACTTTCCAAGTGATAACTCCTTATTAAAATAGTGAGTTGTACAATAGTAACATAATGTAAACCCTAATATAGAAGGGTTAGTTGAGTTGACCGGTTTGACTTGTTGACTTTATTTGACTTTGTATTGACCGAGAATTGACGGTTGTCACATCATCCCACTGTTAAAATGAATTTCGTCCTGAAATTAGCGTTTTGACCGGGAATTGAAGAATTTAGGAAGAGGTGCGGATACTTCCTCTTCATTTGATCCTCGCGTTCCCAAGTGAATTCAGGTCCTTGTTTAGCGTTCCAACGGACCTTCACGATAGGAATACGACTTTGCTTTGTTATTTTGATCTTCCGATCCATGAATTCAACCGGTTCCTCCACAAAGTGGAGACTCTCATTAACTTCAATTTTGTTGAGTGGTATCACTAGGGTCTCGTCGGATAGACACTTCTTTAAGTTCGAAAAGTGGAAGGTAGGATGTATGTCATTAAGTTCGTGTGGTAGATGGAGTTTGTATGCCACGGGGCCAATCCTGGCAAGGATTTCGAATGGCCCGGTGTACCTAGGGTTTAGTTTCCCACGTTTACCAAAATGTATCATACCCTTCCAGAGTGAGACCTTCAGTAATTCATGGTCCCCAACCTGGAATTCCAAAGGTTTGCGTCGCTTATCAGCGTAACTCTTTTGTCGGTCACGAGATGCTTTCAATCTTTCTCGTATCTGAATGATCTTTTTTGTGGTTTGCCTTATGATATCAGGACATGTGAGGGTACTATTTGGGACTTGTCCCTTTTCTAGTTGAGTTTCCCCCACTTCAATCCAACATAAGAGTGATCTACACTTCCGACCATATAGAGCTTCAAACGGAGCGACCTTGATGCTAGTATGGTAGCTATTATTGTAAGAGAATTCAATGAGTGGTAAGTGGGTATCACATGCTTTACCAAATTCTATCACACAAGCTCTCAACATGTCTTCAAGTGTCTGTATGGTTCTTTCGCTTTGTCCGTCGGTTTGTGGGTGGTAGGCTGTACTCATGTCCAGCCTAGTTCCCAGAGATTTTTGTAAAGACTGCCAAAATCGTGAAGTGAATCTACTATCTCTGTCGGTTATAATGGATATTGGCACTCCATGAAGTCATACAATCTCTTTAATGTAGGTTTTGGTCAGTTTCTCTATCTTGTCAAAATCCTTGATTGGCAGGAAGTGCGCGAATTTGGTCAGCCTGTCGACGATTACCCAAATGGTATCTAGTCCACCCGTTATCTTGGGTAATTTGGTTATGAAGTCAACGATTATCTGTTCCTACTTCCACTCGGGTATTTCTGGTTGTTGAAGTAAGCCCAACAGCTTTTGGTATTCTACTTTAACCTTGGCACATGTCAGACACTTGCCCACGTAAGTAGCAATCTCTGCCATCATGTTCGGTCACCAGTATAACTTCTTGAGATCCAGATACATTTTATCTACACCTGGGAAGACGGGGTATCGATTTTTGTGTGCTTCGTTCATGAAAACGTCTCAGAACCCACCGAACTTCGGGGTCCGAATTCGATTCATGAGATAACAAGCTCCTTCGTCTTCGACTTCAAGTTTCTTATCCATTCCCCGCAACACCTTACTCTTCACATTTTCTGGTTTCAAGGCCTCTAGTTGGGTATCTTTGATTTGCGTGGATAGGTGTAAATGGATTGTCATTGTTAGTGACTTTACTCGACGCCCCGAGTATTCTTTTCTGCTTAAGGCATCTGCTACCACACTGGCCTTGCCCGGATGATAGCGAATCTCGCACTCGTAATCATTCAGAAATTCTGCCCATCACCTCTGTGTCATGTTGAGCTCTTTTTGATTGAGGATGTGCTGGAGACTCTTATGATCAGTGAAGATAGTGCACTTTGTGCCGTAGAGGTAGTGTCTCTAGATCTTCAGAGCAAAAACTACTGCTCCCAACTCGAGGTCGTGGGTAGTGTAGTTAACTTCGTGCGTTTTAAGTTGTCTCGAGATATAGGCGATGACCTTTCCTCTTTGCTTGAGTATACATCCAAGACCTTGATTTGAAGCATCGCAATATACCACAGAATCCACAGTCCCTTTAGGGAGAGACAAGATCGGTGCGCTGCACAGGGCTTGTTTCAACATTTGGAAGGCAGCTTCTTGTTTAGTCTCCTAGTTAAACGCTACACCCTTTTGAGTCAGGGTGGTGAGTGGTTTTGTGATCTTGGAGAAGTTTTGAATGAATCTTCGGTAATATCCCGTAATCCCTAAAAACTGTCGGATTTCCGTTGGTGTTGTCGGCGTAGTCTAGTTTTTGATCCCCTTTATTTTAGAGGGATCCACGTGTATCCCTTTTTTCACTAACCACATGGCCAAGGAAACCCATTTCTCGGATCCAAAATTCGCACTTCGAGAGTTTAGCATAAATCTTCTCAGCTCTTTGTGTCTCCAATATTAGTCGTAGATGCTGGCTGTGCTCTTCTTTACTTCGGGAATAGACTATAATATCGTTGATGAATACGATTACGAATTTTTCTAAGTAAGGTCGGCACACTTGGTTCATTAGGTCCATGAACATTGCAGGTGCGTTTGTTAGATTGAAGGGCATCACTACAAATTCATAATGACCGTAGCGCGTTCTGAAAGATGTCTTGGGAATATTATCCTCTTAAACTCGCAGTTGATGATAGCCCGACCTCAAGTCGATTTTTGAAAAGTAACTTGCTCCTTGAAGTTGGTCGAACAGGTCGTCGATTCGGGGTAGAGGATATCGATTCTTGACCGTGATTTTTTTAACTCCCGATAGTCGATACACATGCGAAAAGATCCGCCCATCTTTTTCACAAAGAGAACTAGTGCTCCTGAAGGTGAAAAGTTCAGTCTGATGAACCCTTTTCTTAACAGCTCGTTCAATTGACTGGACAGTTCTTGTATTTTTGCTTGTGCTAGACGATATGGAGCTTTGGCTACGGGGGTAGCTCCATGGACAAAATTGATTCGGAATTCGACTTGTCGTGCAAGTGGTACACCTGGTAGGTCTTTGGGGAACATTTCGGGGAAGTTACAGACCTTCGGGATGTCTTTGATGTCCTTCGCTTCTTGTTTCTTATCTACCACGTGGGCTAAGAAGGCGTGGTATTCCTTTCAGAGATACTTTTGAGCCCTGACGCAAAAGATGATTTGTAAGTTTGCATTGGGTTTATTGCCGTAGATGAGAAGGGTTTTGCCATTTTTCATATTAAGGCGAGCGGCCCTTTCATAACATAAAATGTCGACATGATGAGAACTTGACCAATCCATACCAACGATGATGTCGAAACTTTTTATTGTGACCGACATTAGGTCGATTTTGAATGAATGGTTGTATAAAGTGAGGGTACACCCTGTGTATATATCACTAGTGCGCTCCGCCTTTCCGTTTTCCATTTCTACGACGTCTATATCTTTTAGTGACTGGGGATTTTGTTTAAGCAATTTTTTGTATTGATGGCTCACGAAACTCCTCTCTGCCCCACTATCGAAAAGTATGCATGCATATGAGTTATTGAGGAGGAACGTACTAGTAACCACCGTGGGATCCATGACTGCTTCTCCGTGTCCTATAGCCAGGACTCTTCCTACACCCCAGCATTGGAGTTTCGTGCCTTTAGGCGGTCTTGTTTGAAGTGCCCTGTTTCCCTACAGCCATAGCAGGCTCGACTTGCTCCGGTGTTGGTGACTTGAGTGATGGGTTAGGCTGGTGCTTTACAGAATCGAGTGGCATGCCCCTTCTTGTTGCAGTTGTTGCAGTGCATTTTCCGAAAAGCACCGGTGTGGTGGAAGTTGCACTTTTTGCACTTAGGAAGGGTTCCAACATATTGTCTCAGTGGTGTTGGAGTGACAGGAGTAGTGGCAGCACAAACAACAACTGTCTGATGCTTCTTGGCGGAGTCTGGTACCGACTGTTGTTTTTTGTTGCTCCAGAATTTTCTTTTATGGCTTCCCCCTCTTGCTTGATCACGGGTAGTGGTCCCAATACCATGGCTGGACCTATGGTCGATAAGTTGTTGTACCGATTCCTTGGCACTGTCAAAAGTAGTGGGTCTTGAGGCTAGCACACTATCTTGAATCTGGGATGATAGTCCCTAGAGGTATCATTCCACCTTCTTCTCTTCTGGAGTGCCCATTGCTGGGCAAAGAAGGGCTAGGTCATTGAATTGGGTCGTATAAGTTTCAAGGTCAGAGCCCGGCATCTTGAGACTCCAGTGTTCTTGTTCAAGTTTTTGCACCTCGCCCCTCGGGCAATACTCCTTCAGCATCATAGCTTTCAAGTCTTCCCAGATCATGGAGTTAGCCACTGCGAGAGTAAGTAACTTAACTCGGCCATTCCACCAAGTGAGGGCCCTGCTGGTGAAAGTGAATGTCACATACTTGACCTTGCTCGTTTCAGGACAAGCACAAACTTCGAAGACTGCTTCGGTCCTCTCGAACCATTGCATTAGTGTGATGAAACCCCCGCTTCCATTGAAAGAATCGGGCTTGCCATTGGCAAAGTCTTTGTAAGAACACTCTTTTGTACGCCCCATACTGTCCCCATCATTAGAGTGTGTAGCACCAGATCCATAACCGCCGACACCATTGGTACCCATTTGTGACATTGCGCCCACCATGGCCGCTGTTACCGCAGCTTGAAACATTGCAGAATCAAACTGTGGAGGCGGTGGTGGTGATGCGCTACCGGAAGGTTTGGGATTTTTCCTTGGCGGCATAGTTCTGTCATAAGTTTTAAAGATGAAAATTCGGTGAGTCTTCAATAGTAAGGATGAGTCGGGTGCTATTTAAGCTATATTATCAGTATTATGCCCCAACTTCATTGTATTTGCAAGCAATTCTTAAATAAAGTTTATACAAATAAACTTATGAATTTAGTAATAGCGACTCAACCGAAAACTTGTGTTCTTCTCTGTTCCTGATCCACTCCTAAACTTCACTCGACGTATGCCAGTTGCATGTAATTAAGTTTTGATAAACTGTTGAACCTAATGAGTCTGTCCTAAGTCTACAACCATACAAGGAACATGTTCTAAGGCAGACTCACCATTTCTATGTCGATCGCCTCTTAATTACACATAACCTCGAGGTACACCTTAAGAATTTTCGAGTTATCATTTGCAAATTACTTGTATTATCAAGTTATGAGATCCAATGCCAAACATCCAACAAAATAAATAAAAGTCAATTTCATTCATATAACTTTAGTACATATTGCTTAAGAAAATTTGACCTCATAGGAGGTCTACATTACATCAATGTAAAAGAAAATTTTGACAGCATAACGACCCCTCAAATAGTGTAATCACTTAGACGTAGGGTCGAACCTACTTGCAGGAAAGAGTAGCACCAATGCATACTCGTAATCCTAGTTTTATAACAAAATGTGAGTAGTGTAAGTACTACTCAAGGCGGGTGGCATCCGGTGGTCCCTGCAAGGCGGCTATAAGTGCTCACAATGCCCTGATCTCCTCCCTATCCTCGGCTGCCTGGCGCTCCATTGCTGTTAATCTTCTCTCCATTTCGGCCTGACGCTCCCGATACTCTCGAACTTCGCTCCAGGCGATGGCAGCTTCCTGCTGCAGAACCTCGGTGCGATTCCTTGTGTGGTCGTGATCCTGGTTTAAGCGCCAAAAGTGGGCTGTTGTGACTTTCGCAGTCGCACCAACCTCCATAATATGGTTGGCGGATGACCGAATCCACTGATTGTGGCGAGCGATGTGCTGAATAATGACAGGGAGGGCCCTGTCGGCCGAGCCTCCCCTATCGAGGATGTAGAAACCTCTGTCGTTGCCGTACGGGTGGGGTTGGCCTTGTTCCTGGCTCCATAATCTCAAATTCGTCCTCCATTGGGTAGTCGGACCCGGATAGTCCCGTGCAGGAGCATGTGCAGGGAGAGGGTCATATACCTCGGGACCTTCTTCTTCGTCTTCCGCTTCTTCTTCTTCTTCTTCTTCCTCTGGATCCTCTTCAAAGTCTTCTTCATGATCCTCCTCGATCATTTCCTCGGGTTCTGCCTCGAGCCATCCAGCGTTTCCCTCATTAGGGAAGTAAGGGTCTCCAAGTAGATGGAATCCCGCCATGTCGTCTGTACGAGAATAGGGGTGTAATAGGCATATAATGAATTTAAAATTATTGTACTCTTAGTAATGTAAAATACTCCTATAATATTTTAAATATCTGTTTGACTCTAATTGTAGTTCTTTTATGAGTGTTGGTAGGTTAATACACTTGTTGCCCACTACAACTCTCCCCCGACATATTCTAGTCACTTGTTGGACGAATATAGTTGATCAGGCTATATTCCTCCTAGACTTGATTACATATCCCAAGGCATAATGTTAGTTTACAACTCATCCATTTTTATTTTTCGTGATTTCTCCTATGTGTGCCACTATACCGACATGCATGCATATACATATACTTTTTATATAAAAAAAATTATTTATATTTTATAAAAGTATAATTGTACGGAAAATGGTTTAAATCAGAAAGTCTTAGTCTCATTGTGTTTATACTTTGTATCTCTTATATGGTTTGATATACTAAGTTCACTATAAACAATGCTCTGATACCAATCTGTCACACCCCAAAACCAAGGATGGCGGAAACATCCGGGGGTGGAGGACTTCATGTACAATATCATAACAGAGAGTATAATAGTGACCATATAAAACACAACCAACATAAATATAATTGAAAAAGTTACATTATAGTATGAGTTTACATGTTTCAAAAACAATTCCATTATATTGACAAAAAACGAAACGTTTGACGCCTTAGCGTCCCATCCTCAAAAGCAGCTGTTTACCTGTTTTACTGATTCCCTGAGAATACAAGTAGTTTTGAAAAAGTGTCAACAATTAAGTTGGCGAGTTCATATGCTTTTGAATGAAATGTTGAAATCCTTTCTTTGTAAAAGTAATGTTTTTTCCTGAAAAATTCAATATTTTCCTTTTTAAAATGTATTGTAGCCTTAAATGCCAGGACTAATAATGTACTAGTAATTTTCCATATAAGTTGTAAATTATGCAAGTTTAAATCAACATAAACTCGTTTAATTGAAGGAAAATGTCGTAAATCTTATGTTTTGTTAATACCCCATGTGAGTTATTATAACCATGCTATGACTCGGTTGGCCTTGTATACGACGTTCTTCAGGCGTCGGAATGTTAATGACATTTGTCACCCCAGACCTAGCTGTTGCATGCAGCTAAGGTGTGGGTTTGTCAGACCCAATATAAATCTATATACAACTATCACGCTCTCCCTACAAGAGACTCTGGTTACAAGTACATGACTTTTGATTTCGTTACTTTGGAAGTAACGTGAAGCGAATGTCTCATAAATTTATTCATTAACAGATTTACGTAAAGTGAACTGAAAACCCCTTTTTGTCGAGTGTACTCTCTCGTGGTGTGATGTAAATGAAACATAGACTATGACTTGTTATAGTTTATCCTATTTGTTTGTAATGTTTATGAAACATAAACTATACATATTATAGTTTATCAAAATGTTTGTATTGTATAGAAACCATTTCTGTGTAAGTGGAATATATAGCAAAGACATAACTATGTTTATTTTGCCTCATCTTGTAATAATTGTAATAATAAAGGATTCTTACAATTTAGTGAACATTTTTCTGTTATATACTTTTCTCACAATAGAAAACACATGCAAAATATGAAGTCATCAAGGAATAACACTTTGCTTAACATGTTACAAAGTGTTATGAAAGTTGTAAACTATAAATTCGTTTTTACCATTTCTGCATTGATTTAGAAAAATCACAGAAAAATCATATGAAATCGAAAAGGAAATCCGTAAACTCTGAGAGTTTATAAAATGTGTCTTGTTTGTTCATAAATTTTATTATGATTTTTAGAAGCCTCTAACTGGCATGAAAACGTTCATATTCACAGACTGGTCCGAATTCGTAGCTACAGTGATAGTCAGTTTTGTAAAAATCACCATAAATTGTAGAAGAATTGTATGAATATGTGCAAGTATTCATTTTAAAGGTATAGACCTGAATTATATTCATATTAAACAGGTTTGAAAGATTTTTAGCTTAAGTTAGTCAAAACAGTTCGTGAATGGAACTCAACTTTTCTGTGGAAAGCTGGTGTTTGAGTTTTTGTTAAGTTCTTGGTGTTTAACTTGTATTCTGCCCCAAAAACTTGAAGAAAACATGAAAAAGGTGGGGGTATGAACTCACCTTGACTGATTTCAGTAGATGGATGATGAAGAAAAGGAGTTTCCAAGTCAAGAACACTTGGGAGATACTTGAGGATTTGAAGATCTAGTAACAAATATGATGATATTTGTGTAAGGAATCCATGATTTGAGTGAAATGATGCAAAATAATCAAATGTAGGATGAAGTTACATACCAAAATTAGAGGGAACGCTCAAGAATAGCCTTAAAATTTGATTTTAGAGAGAGAAAGTGAGAGAGAGAAAGAGAGATAGAATAGGTTTGCTTCTTGGTGAAGGTGTGAGGAATGTGGGAGGAGTGGGTGTGGAGGATTGCTTGTGTCACAACTTAAAGGTAAAGTCAACACTCCACATCAACATCTTACCCACTAGATTTTATTCTTAGGCAATGATTTCACTTAAAATGTTTTTAAATAATGAATATATAGTGTTTTATATGTCAAAATATGAGTTTGGGTGAAAATCCACATCAAAATCATGAAAAACGGGCTTAAAACGCGAAAGTGGTCGAAAACCGGGAAAAAGATGCGAAAGTGCGAAAATCCGGATTTAGGGCTGAAGGTTCGGTCTATGGGAAGCCTAGAACCAAAGGTAGTCTCGGTTGTATGATGAGAACCGAGAGAAGGTTTCGGTCCGTGAAATCTCGCAGTCGAACACGTGGAAGGGACCAAAAGTGAAGGCGAAGGCGTGAGAAGCGAAGGCGAGGGCGGGTTCGATCCGAACTTCAGTTTCGATTCTGCGGTTGCAGGTTAATGTGAGTTTCGGTTCTTCCGGCTTCGGTTCTCCAGTACTTCGGCTTCGGCTCTTAGGTGTTTCGGTCCAAGCAGGTTCAGTCCAGGAGGTTTCTTAGGGTTTTGCTTCTAAGAGGTTTCGGTCCTATAAAGTTGTTTCTACAATAAACTTCCTGTTTTGCACGGTTTTTGGCTTAGTTAAGGGTCAGATTCCCCCAAATGATTTTAAAAAGTTGAGGAAGATTATGAGAGACATTTGGGAGTGATTTGGGAGAGATTTGAGAGAGATTTGAGATAAAGAGAGATAGAGTGAGAGAGATTGAGAGAGACTTTGTTTGTGACCTTTGCAAGTGTTTAACTTCGAAATGCAAGGTTTGTAAACCTTGTTAGGCCTCGTTATGAGAGTTATATCCCCCCGAGGGGTATGGAATAATGTTTTATCGAATAGTATCATCACTTACCTCGATTAGGGTTTAGAATTTCTGAACATACGAACTTTCCAAGTGATAACTCCTTATTAAAATAGCGAGTTGTACAATAGTAACATAATGTAAACCCTAATATATAAGGGTAGTTGAGTTGACTGGTTTGACTTGTTGACTTTATTTGACTTTGTCTTGTCCGATAATTGATGGTTGTCACATCCTACAAAGATAGTAAATTATGATCGGTAAATATCCTACAAAGATAGTAAGTTAGGACTCGTAAAGCATCCTAAAAATATAATAAGATAAGATCATCGGAATTTCCTAAATAGATAATAAGGTAAATGATAACATAATAAAACATAGAAAACTAGAAATTTAAGAAAAATGACTATCATCATTGTAAAAATTTCTATGAAAGTTTTCAAAGAAAGTTTATCATTTGTTTATCTCAAAACTTGTGAACTCACCAACATCAAGTTAACGTTTCTAAAAATCATGTGTGTTCCTAGAATGAAGTAAGGATCAGAGCAAGGAAGGATTATCAGTTCGAAGATAGATAGGTATAATTTTATAGATAAATACGATTTGCACTGTGTGATTTGGATATTCTACATACCGTCACCACTCGGCATTTCCGCCATCGATCAGGGAAGGTGTGACAGGTAGGAATTTGTGGGTGGGATCTCCTTATACAAAGCGACTCCCACCTATTAAAAGAAGGATGCCAAGAAGGCCATCCTTCAATAGAAAAAGGCATGTTTTTTAACATGATGACAAGTTTTCATAAGTCCCAACTAAGGGAAAATTATCTAATGTAGAAAGTGTGTGCAAAAGGGTCACAATAAGGTATCTTGCAAAAAGCCCAAGGTGATTCTTGATCCAAAACCAATGAAGAATGTAACATCCCGAGATTTGACAGGTATTCCCGAACCTTCTTCTATATTTTCCTTGTCATTTGTAGTCCTTGGGGTCGGATGTGAAAAGCCACGAAAAGTTTAAAGGCCAAAGTTTCCAAACATTGGGCCAGGAGAGAGTACGTTGTGCGTACATAAGAGTACGTTAAGCATACTAAATCCGCCTTAGTATGCTGGGCGTACACTTATTTATGCTTGGCGTACTAATGTCTGGGGGGAAAACCTAATATTTAGGGTTTGGGGCCTATATAAGCAACATTATGAGCACCAAAACCTCTCTTACCTCAGACTCCACATATTACATTCGTCCTCCCCAAATCCTAACCTCTCCTTTGTGTGTTTAAGCTTATTTGGTGTGTTCTTGAGTGTTTTAAGAGGAAGGTAGTGCATCAAAGTGTCGGAAAAGAAGACCAAGCTTGTAGATCTGAAGTTAACTTATGCCCAAGAAGCTCTAGATGGTATAAAGTTCCAAACTTTATGCATATATGCTTAAATCTCACCATTTTACTTTATTAGAAGCATTCCTTGTCCAAAAAGCCATAAGGTGGTGCATGTTGTGTTTTGGACGAAAAGGGCTATCCTTCTAGACTCCTCGAGGGACCTTGAGAGATAAAAATGAGGTCCCATTAGTTGTATGAGTCCCTTGCATGAAGAAATAAGGTCTTAATGGATTAAGACCAAGCATTAAGTACTTTATGGATGTCCAAGGTGATAAAGTTCATGTCTTTATGGATCCAAGGCATGTTAGTTCTCTGGATCTGAAGTTTGGGCTTAAGTGGTTAAGCCATTAAGAAATTAGTAAGGTTTTGGCAAACTATTGAGTACGCCCAACATACTGGGTCAACCACCCCGATGGTGGTCAACATATGGTCGAGTATGCCCCGCGTACCAGAGGAGTATGCCCCGCGTACGTCCTCAGTTGGGCCTTTAACAAATGGACTTTGGATTTTGGGCTGTTATGGGCTAAATGGGAATTGGGACTTGCTGGACTTTGTAAATAAGATATGTTGGGCCAGTTAGTGATGGTGGGTCATCGGGTTAGGACCAATTAGGAGGTTGGGCCCAATTTAGTAAATTGGGCCCATTATGGGTGTAGCACCTGGTTCCTAGTATGTATTTTATTCTAGTATCTTGCATTTTGGCCTTGCACTCAGCGAGTTGAGGTCCAACTCGTCGAGTCGGAGTGTATTGGATACAGAAGTTTAATGACCTACTCGACTAGTTTGCGTCCGGACTCGGCGAGTAGGCGCTGTCCGGACAAAACCCTAGATGAGGGTTTGCATCCTATTTAAACCACTTGTTCAGCCTCCCTTTCATCGCCAATGCTTCCAGAAATCCCCTTAAGCAAACCCTAGCCGTTTTTGAGAAGAACTAAGGCATTTTTGGTGGATCTTGCTAGTTGTGACCATAAGGAGGAAGGGAAAGGCTTGATGAAACAAGTGAAGACCAAGGGAACCTGAGTTTGTGCATCTTCCATAGTTCATTGGAGGTATAAAGTTGTAACCTTGCTCTTTCATTTGTTAGATCCCTTTTTGAGGAAATTTAGGGCTTTTATTAGCCATTTTTGGTGACCAACCATGATTGCAAGCATGGTTGGGGGTTGAGACTTCAGAATCAATACATTAAGGGAGTCACAAGGCAGTTAGGGGTTGCTTTTGCACCCATCTAAGGTCCCATGCATCATAAGAGCTTATTTTATGACCTTTTGAGCTCAAAGTGCCATGCATGCACGTAAAGTTTGTAACTTTATGTGCTATAATGATTGAAGGAGTTTAGATCTACCTTTTGGTCAAACTTTACGTGCTAGAATGATTGAAGGAGCTTAGATCTACCTTTTGGTCAAGAGTTGTAAGCTGGAAATCGAGAAATGAGACTTGGACATGACCGACTCGACAAGTCTTTCTTGGGACTCGGCGAGTCCGAGGCAAAAAACTCCGGTTTTCTGTTAAGGTTTGAAGGAACCCAGTTGAGCTCTAGAAGGGTTTTTAGAGGGTCCAAGGGAGTGACCCAACATATTGGACTTAGCCTTAGATCTGGAGTTCATGGGACTTGACGATTGCAAGAACGGACTCGGCGAGTCCAAGGCAATCTCCTTACAGTTGAAGATGAAGTCGACGAGTTGTTCATGCAACTCGGCGAGTCGAGGACAAGACTTGTTTATCATATGAAGGTGAACTCGACGACTTGTTCATACGACTCAGCGAGTTAGATGAAGATTCATTCGACGTTCATAAAGAAGGGAGAACTCATCAAGTCGTTGCTGAACTCGACGAGTAGAGTCGTGGATAAGGACGGGTAAAGAGTTAGGGACTCGACAAGTTATCGGCCCAACTCGACAAGTCGGATCAACTGCAAGTTGACTTTGACTTGGACTTGGTTAGGGGTAAAATAGTCAGTTTACCCTAAGAGTAGATATCAGATTCTAACTGAGTGTTTTGTGGGATTATAGCCGGAGGGTTACCGGAGCAGCAGTCAGTCAGTTGCCGAGCAGTTTTTCAGCAGTCAACCTTCTGAGGTGAGTTAGCTTCCAGTAGTGGTGGGTTTACGGCCACAATGCCGACCCACTAGTAGGAGTTGTATGTTAGATGGTTGTCTTTGTGATATTCATCTAGGTTTTCTACTACCTGTTATGTTTATGTGCTTTCGATATGTGTTTATGTGGTAGTAGTAGCAGGGGGTGAAATAGTCCCCGGTAGTCGGGTGAAATAGACCGACGGGTACGTCAAGCACCCCAGAATGGCTTGACCTAGGTACGTCAAATACCCTAGAATGGTTTGACCTGGGTAGGTCAGGCGCCCCATAAGTGCCTGTCAGTATATTGTATGGTATGTGGTACTATGGGGGAACTTACTAAGCTTCGTGCTTATAGTTTTCAGTTTTGTTTCAGGTACCTCTTCAGCGAAGGGGAATGAGACGGCGCGATAGCTACACATCATACACACACCTCAGATTCTGCATTATGAGTTTTCCTTGGGATTGTACTCTGATATTATCACTATTTTAGGATTTGGATTTTCAGACATTATACACAGTTTTATGAAATGTTATGATTTGACAATGTTTTCCTACGAACGTTTTAATTAAACTAATTTACAAAAAAATGAAATTTTTGGATGTGAAAAATGGGTTGTTACATGTTGGTGTCAGAGCCCTAGTTTGATGGATTCGGACACACCCTCCGGGGTCTCTGGACTTAAATGGGGGGATTAAAAGCTTTTACAAGAAAATGGTTTTCTAAAGAATAAGATAAAGAGTTTTGAGAAAGGACTAAGTGTGTGATGTGTGTGACCGGTCGAGCTCAAGTAAGTTTTCCCCAAAGTACCCATACAAGTTTATGTTATATTTATCAGCTTCAGTAGAACAGCATGCTAGAATATAACTAAGGATCTAGGGATGATGTCTTATATGTCTGCTTTATGTGTTTCATCTTATGTGAATTGCATGCTAGTATTGAGTAGACAATAGTAGGATGGCCTGTTAGGTTATGCCTGATAGTATGAGCTTAACATTGTATGCTAGTACAATTTCCTGTTATTAGTATAGGGTTGCTTGAGATTGTTCCCTTTTTGTCTGAATGCTGCTTGCTTTGTGCTTTGTGGGACTCTAAGTGATGGGAGTTAGCTATTAGGTGAATACGCTAAAGTCACATGTGATCAGGGTTGAATAATCTTAGAGGATTGGATTTGACCCTATTTCACAGCTCTTGTTTGAGTCCTAACCGTTATAGGGATGAGTCCCTTACTTGAAGGATTATCCGAGCCTCTTTGCATGTGATTGTATTCAAGTAATGGCTGATTGGCATTAAAAGAGGACATTAGTAGCTGAGGACTGGTTTGGGTGGGGCTAGAGGTACCCTAGGGCGAGCCTAGGATGGGAATAGCAGAGATCAGTTGTAGTAGAAGGGACTTGGTGGAGTCAAGGCGGTTCTTGAGGAAAGTACGGATAGATGTAGAAGGTAGTATGGTCCCGTACAATTGAAAGCAGAGGATCTGTACTTGAATTAAGGAAGGTTGAGGTAAGACCAAGGAACTTGTGATAGATGTGATCCCTCTAAATGTTTTAGTATCACTAACGATTGTCATTATGTATTGCAGAATGGTGGGGCTACGTCCGATACCAACAGTTGGCAGCTCAGGGGAGGGATCGGGTTTGGGTTCAGGCTCCGAACCAGTGGATGAGAGGCTACGCGAGTTCATCGCGTCCGAGATCACTAGAGGCATACTTGATGCGACCCCGGTCATCTTTGGGTCGATCAAGGAAGGGATTGTCGAGCTGATGGAGGATCGCCTCCGGGCGTTCAGGAGTGACATGGCTACCACTCATTTAGGATCACGCACACTGTCCTATAAGGACTTTAGGGGCAGTGGTGCACCGGATTTCCATGAGGCGAAGGACCCCATTGCTGCCATACGATGGATTGCAGACATTGAGTCTGCACAGTTAACCAGCTTCTGCTCCGAGGGGTCGAAGGTATGATTTGCAGCAAGGTGTTTTAGGGACCGGGCTAGGGATTGGTGGGAGTTGGATGGTGACTCTCTGGGATCCTCGGCTGTTGAGGCTATGACATGGTCGGATTTTGTGACCCAATTCAGAGCTGAGTTCACGCCTGTGGTGGAACTCCAGCAGTTGGCCTAGGAGTTCCTGGATATGAGGCAGACGATTGAGTCAGTAGTGGAGATCACCGCCAAGTTCCAAGAGAGAGCCTTATTGGTGCCCCAGTATGAAGGAGACGAGGATATGAGGAGGACCCGCTACCACAACATGCTGCGAGCCGACATTCGGCAAAATGTCAGCTTCTCAGCTTGTCCTACCCTGGATTCTATGATTGCTAGGGGAAGGGAGAGGGAGATTGATCTGGAGCACATCCGGAACAGGAAGGTAGAGAAGGGGCAGGTGACTAGGGTTTCGGGGAAGAAGCCCAAGGGATCAGAAGTTGGGCCGAAAGGCCAACAGAGCCGTAGCCACTGTAGGAAATGCGACAAGTTGCATGAGGGAGTTTGTAGGTTGGGAGCGTCTGGCTGCTACAAGTGCGGCAAGACGGGGCACTTCAGCATGGATTGTACCGCCCCTTCACCCACCTTTCAGACATCAGAGTTTTTGTGTTTCCACTTCAACCAGAGGGGCCACAAGAAGGCCAATTGTCCCTAGTTAACAGCAGCAGCAGCCGTGCCGGTGAAGGCACCAGCCCCAGCGACCCTGCAGATTACTGATGGCCGGCAGGGAAAGGCAGAGGCTCCAGTGGTAAGGAGCCGGGCTTTCCAGTTGACTACCGATGAGGCATGCACCGCACCCGATGTAGTGACAGGTATGATTCTTCCCCACTGATCTACTTATATGATGTTCATGATATTGATATATGCTCTGTATATGCATGTTTAGGGTCGTTCCATGTAAACGGTATTCCTGTACAGGTGTTGTTTGATTCAGGTGCCACTCGATCTTTTGTTTCCCTTGTGCTTAGTAAAATGTTTCCCGAGTGTTCGGTCATGTTGGATTGCCCTTTAGAGGTAGAGATTGTTGATGATCGATCGGTGCGAGCATCAGCAGTATTCCGAGATTGTGTGCTAAGATTATTCGAGTAGTGCTACCTAGTAGACTTGGTTCTGATACCTTTGCGGGGGAACAAGGTTATTATCGGCGTGGATTGGCTAAGCCCCAATGGGGCGGTGATCAAATACGCGCAACAGTTGGTGCAGATCAGGACCCCAAGTGGGGGAGAGCTGGTGATTCAGGGCGAGAGGCCACAGTGAGGACCAGCCTTATGTTCGGCAGCGAGGGCCAGTCGTTACCTTCATCAGGGTTGCGCAGAATATGTCGGCTATGTCATGGATACCCGGGAGGCGGGTGAGGCGACGGTGAGTAACGTTCCGGTGGTGCGAGACTACGCAGATGTGTTCCCAGAGGAGCTTCCTGGGACACCTCCAGAGCGATAGGTGGAGTTCAGGATCGACTTAGTCCCTGGTGCAGCTCTGATAGCCAAGGCACCATGTCGATTGGCTCCTCCTGTCTACGCAGCTGCAGGAGCTGCTAGACAAAGGATTTATCAGGCCGAGTAGTTCGCCTTGGGGAGCCCCGGTTCTGTTTGTTATGAAGAAGGACGGGTCACATCGCATGTGCATAGACTATCGGGAGCTGAACAAGGTAACGGTGAAGAACCGTTACCCACTCCCGAGGAATGACGACCTTTTTTACCAGCTTCAGGGAGCATCTTTGTTTTACAAGATTGATCTGCGCTCGGGATACCATCAGATGAGGGTCAAAGAGGAGGATGTGCAGAAGACTGCGTTTTGGACTCGCTATGGCCATTATGAGTTCGTGGTGATGCCCTTCGTACTCACCAATGCTCCCGCCGCGTTCATGGATCTCATGAACCGCGTATGTAGGTCGATGCTGGATCGGTCCGTGATAGTATTTATTGATGATATCTTGGTTTATTCCAAGACGTAGGAGCAACATGCGGATCACCTACGAGAGGTTTTGGATACTCTGAGGAGGGAGAGATTGTATGCCAAGTTCGCCAAGTGTAAGTTCTGGTTGCGCAAGGTGCAGTTTCTTGGGCACCTTGTCAATCAGAACGGGATTCTGGTCGACCCGGCCAAGGTGGAGGCCATGATGAGATGGGAGGTTCCCAAGTCTCCATCTGAGATTCGGAGTTTCCTGGGATTAGCCGGCTACTATCGGAGATTCATCCAGGATTTCTCCAAGATAGTCGTGCCATTGACTCGACTTACGAAGAAGGCCGTAGTTTTCTATTAGGGACCCGAGCAGCAGATTGCATTCGAGACTCTGAGACGGAGATTGTGTGAGGCGCCAATCCTAGCTATGCCTAAGGGCGTAGAGGATTTTGTTGTATACTGTGACGCGTCTATTGCGAGTTTAGGTGCGGTTTTGATGCAGAGAGGGCTCGTTATTGTTGGGTTTTGAGCATTCTAACACTCCTAAGTGTACATGCAACCCTAAATACCTTGGATCTATGTTTTCTCTATTATACATGCAAATAAGAACTTCCAAGTTATTATCCTAATCTAGCATACAAAAACAATAACTATAGCAAGATAGAATACATACCTCTTTGGTGTAGAAAGTCTAGTCTTCATGAAGCTTGAGTGCCTAGTACCCCAAGTGTGACACCTCAAATGGAATCACAATCATCAAAACACTTGGAATGACTTGAGAGAATTCTACACTCATCAAAATCGGCTAGCCCTTTTACTTCACACACTAGTGTGATCCTAGTCACCGATTTTGCCAAGAATAATATCTTTATATAGTGTTACAATTAGGGCAAACCCTAATTGTCATGACTTTCCATTTCCTTGGATCCATGGGTTCAAATACACCATGGAGCATCCATGAACCATCCTATGGGTTTTAGCCCAACTTGATTATCCATGGAGCATTAGCCCACTATACAAGTATGGATGATTTACACAATCAACCCATATATTTAATTAGTCTTCTTTTGATCACTTAATTAATCCTAGATTAATTCTTGATCAATACTAATTAAATAATCTTATTATTCTTATTATTAATATACTAGAACTTATAATATATTAATAACCATAAGTGTCTTATTTCTCTCATCCAAGTGCATGATGGTATGCAACCCAAATGGACCATGCCGGGTCGGGTCAAGTCTTACCAAATATAGTTATGGACTTAGACATTAATCCAACAGTCTCCCACTTGGATAAGTCTAAAACTATTATTGCGTATGACTTCAGGAACCAACTGGCAATCGTAGCTCTCAAAAGCTTCCGTCGAACTCTGACCTTGTCGATGAACTCTGACCTTTGTCAGTGACTTGTCCATTAGATAAGGGATCATATATTCCTCCATTCTAGATATCATATGGACTGAGACATGGATTATAATCATTCTCTCTGTCCATTTGTTGTTTCCCGATTTCCGATTTATGACGACTGACTAATTGAACAAATCAAATCAGTCCTGGCCCGGCCGAGCACTTCCATTTGTCATCATCAAATCATCGAGGGGCCCACAGATATCGCTTTTATCCTGAAGGTAAAAGGAATGGATAAACTTCGACTCATATGGCTTGTTCTACTACTTGTTGAATCATACACAAAAGCATGTTTTATAGCACCGAGTTACCAAATGCATTTTCATGCAATCATACTATCAACTCATAGTAACAACTCATATCTCTAGGTTTGAAGAATATAAGATATTATCGTCTCATGACCACTCGTGATAAAATCCATGAAGTGATTCCAATGAGCGCGGGTTGAATCCAATACTTAGAACTTATGAGCACTCATGAGTGTTGTAGCCTTGTCCAACACCTTAGACCTCTACAACCCATCATGACAGTCTTAATTCATATCTACTTCCAAAATATGACCGACTGTGGATGGTTTGAATAACTTAGTCATTCCGGAAGAATAACCTAGTTTATTCGGGAAGTCAAAACATGCAAAGTGAAACACAATAATAATTGAATCCAATATGGTCTCAGAACTTATGAATATAAATAAAACACCTTTTATTTATCACCATATGATTACACATTATTCATTGTATACTATTTCAGCTATCAACTTTAATCTTGAATTTAAAACAATAGTTGTCCCATGCTCCAAGCATGTACACTATGTTTTTCTCAAACACTAGTCATGCCATACACCAAGTATGCATACTATGTTTGTCTATGATCTTTACTTTGTGAACTAGATCAATTGAACATAACTTCAATGATTCTCTTTTCACACTCCCAAATCCTTACTACAAATGCAAGAATTCCAAATTCATGCCATTTACTGAAATCTGTCAGATTCTAAACTTATATGCATTGATCCTCTTGTAATGATTATGCACAAAGTCATAAAGACTTGGCAACAATCATTACAGAGTATTCCAAAGGAGATCAACTCCTTGGAAATATCCTTCTTGCATTAAGTTTCCTTAATCTTACACAGATTGAAAATTCTAACTTTGAAACATTTCCAGATTCCATTTTGACTATCACTTCTGAACAAGAGTTGCCTCCTTACAGATTATGTCAATATGGTCCTTCCAGAATTATCACTATACTTCCAACTGTCCTTGAGCAACCAATCTTTGGTAAACCTTAGATTGTCCTCGACAATTGTTTAATCCTTTTAGTCATATCTAGTTCTAAACCTTTTCCCTTCTTAATGCCCCAGGCATTTTGAAAATTTTAGAACGGATGATTATAGCACATGTAATCGATCCTATATCCGAAGCATATGGGACACGATTCATGATGTCTCACATAAAGACTAAACTAGTCTTTTGCTATAATATGTCCATTTCAATTTGCCAAGTTCTCATAATTTAGATTATGAAAAGGGATGTCGTAATCATAATCGAATTTTAGAACGCAAATAATGGACCCATATACAGAATTTCCTTATGTTGAGCCATTCCAACATGAAATTCATATATATTTCCTTGACTAAATGATTAAAACCTCACGATCTAAGCTTAAGCTTATAGATTTGAGATGAAGCATAATTTCCTCTCCCTTAATTATAGCAAAACAACTTTTTCCCAATTGAAACTTTTGTTTTCTATAATTAACATTGCTAGCTTGCAATACTTAACATAATTATCATGCTCCCACTATCATGATGATTATTAGCATAACAGTTATGCTCCCACTAGCTTTGACATGTACTCAGAAATCAGCTGACTTTCTTACCAAAGTTTAGATTTCTGATACTAGATTGTTTTGATAAGACTTTATCAAAATCATACACCTTCCCTTAGATAGCACACTTGTGAGTCTAAACAATTATGAAGAGGTATGCCGTAATTATAATGGTTAGACCTTTTTGCCACTTCTCACAAGTCCATATTAGTGTGCCGGTTAACCACACGCGCTCCACTAACGACTTTGAGAATGCAAATATCACAATTGCTATCTAGATAAAATCTACATAGTGAAAGTGTTTCCTCACCATCATTTTCATGAATCGGAGAGAAACCTTATGACACTTAGATTTGCTGGTGTATGTGTTCTTATCCATGTGAATTGTCATAACCATAGTCACAAGACAAGGATAATAACAAATCCAAACTAATATGGATTGAACTCAATCTTAATTTCTTGCCACCTGGCAGTGCAAGGGCCTGCCATTGCTTCCAAGTTGTTGTGCAACCAATTGAGAACTCTAAGAACTCATATGCAAAGCCAACTTTAACTGGAATGGGCACAGAATATGTCAATATGATAGGTTATAAACCTCAAGTCATGTGCTAGAGAAGAACTTCAGGTTTTATTCTTGATTAGTTCTTGAGACTTTCAAGACCTTTAAGACTCCCACTGTCCTCTTGACATATAAGACTCCCTTGTCAAACATCCATGAGATAGTGCGGATTCTAATCAAGACAAACACTTCACACAATTGGCCTTAGTTGGTCTTTGTTTTATCCAAAACATCACAACTTACCAATTTCAAATGTACAAGAGTAGAAAACTTTTACTCTTACATTTGACAAGTGTTTTAAACCTTCTTTAAGACATGTCACTCAAGTTACAATCTTGGAGTATGACTCTAAGACTTGTATTGGAACGAAGTATGACTCATCTTCTTGATTTAACCATTTCAACAATTCAAGATCCCTCTTCTTAGTCATAAGAATGCACTAAGATTTACTTAGAGAACTAATTGTGCTATGGTTTCTTAATCATTAAGATGATCACAAAAGCTTATACTAAAGTACTCTCCCATCTTTTCAGATTTGAGAAACTTTTATCCTTCTGCCTAATTTGATTCTTCTTATTCGCTCTGCCATACATTGAAACTTTTTCCAATGTCTCAGAGTTACACTTAAGCTTGTAAGTATAATCATATTTACTGAACTTAAGTAAATCATGACGAATAGTCTTATCAAACTTTTGTGGTGGACTAAATCAGTGCACAAGACTATGTACTCGATCCCTTAGTCCATTACTTGACTCACACATCCATGTGAATAAGTAATTAGTCTTAATTTTCCAATGCTTGAAAGTTCTCATTCATCATGCTATACAACTTGCATGATTCCAAGTTCCGGTCCACTTGAAACTTAGGTGATGAGAATCTTTCCTTATTTGGTAAATCTAGAAATTACCACAAATGAAAGAATCAATTTCATATTTCCACTCATGCTCTTAATGGAATTATATAAGCAACAATTTTTCCTCAAATGCCATTGTAAGGATATTTTAAAATAAATAAAATCAAAATTTTCTTTTATTTTAAAACTTTGCGGAAAAACTATCCTTACAATCCATATGAAAACTTGTTGTTATCTATTCCTAAGCAATATCTCATAACTCCTAAGAAGTAGCTCAAGAATCTGATCTTCAAACTATGCGATAGAAATCCATCTACGCCATCAGATTCAGCATAATCTTTCTTAAAGTTTCTTCACTTTTCTTTCATTCTTAAAACATCACCATGTGACCCAGTCACATCATGTATCAAGAATCTCAGAATAGAAACTTAACAGAGTTAGATAGTGGAATTTACCTGAAGTAGAGTCAAACTTATTGACTTTAACATCCTTAGGTAAATTTTGGCAGCTTCGCAACCAATGCCCCTTTCTTTGGCAATACAAACATATGGACCCTTAGATAATGGTACACAGGACTATCACAGACTTAGCTTTTCTCTTTACCATTTGGTCAACCGAGTTGACTATGGCCGATCCCTTTCCATTGGGAAGAGAGAGTTTTTCTGGATTTCCTGTGTCACTATTGTCAATGTCCATCAAGTTTTAAGGAAGTTGATCTTAACAAATAGATAAGATCATTAAGGGTCTTGTCATAGTCTGTTTCATAGGTGTCCCAAAGGAACTCACTATGTGACTTAGAAAGTGATTGAACCACCAACTTTCTCAAGACTTTGACACCCAACTCTCCCGGCTTGTCAATATGTGACTACATCTCCAAGATGTGACCACACCTTGACCTTGCCTTGCCAATAGGGCTTGAGTGACCTTAAACTTTTCAAGAACTTATGGGTTAGGGAGAATAATTGGAGGAGGAGAAAGAAATATGATATCCCTGGGACATCATCTTCATTAGGAAACCTTGTTTCAAGAGATTCGGAAGATCATAGGTGTCTAAACCAGACATCTTTTGGGAGATATTCAAGATAGTTGATTTTAAGTCCTTAATATGACACCCAATATGAAATATTAAGGCTAGGACCCAACAAACTATTTTATAACTTAGAAGAGGTATGCCGTAATCCAAGCTATAAAATATTTGAAGGTAGGTGAATGACGATTCACCAATTTCCACCAAGATAAACGAAATGTATTATTAGGTTTTAATTGGTTTTGAAACTCCTAGATCTTTGAGATTCATTGAACTGTTCAAAGGCATGTTTCAATCTCGAGTGTGCCCTTCAGGTTTTGTGACTGGGATGCCGAGGATCACAAAACAAGGTGTGAAGTAACCATGCAAATCACTTGGTACCCTTAATAAATTACCCCTCAATCGATGTGCCGGTTAACCACAAACGCTCCATCGATACTATGATAAATATTAAGTCACCCTTTACCTACCTTGTTAAGTCCAAGTTAGTGTGCCGGTTAACCACACACGCTCCACTAACGACTTAGACAAAGTGTAAAGTGTAATTTCATGGATTAGCACCTTATTCACATTTTTCCTAAGTAACTAAGATTGGGTATTATTAAGAGTTTAGTTACTTAGTATCTTTCATTAATACTTTTAATGAAGGGAGAATTCTAGTCCTGTCAAACCCGTTCGGCTAACGACCCTCCACCAGTCAAGCAAGCGGTGGGTGAGAGTGGACACCCATTAAGTTGCCATTTTATAGGCAACAACCTTATACCCACCTTATAGACCGGCTTCGTGAATGAGGTGTACTAGCGGTAAGACTGACTTTACTCTTATACATATATATATTATTAACTTATAATATTATAAAGTATAAGGGTTGAATTTTAACTTTTAAAATTCTAAGGGCCAACTTGGAATTAAAGTATTCATACTTGAAAACTTTTTCAAATTCCAAAACTTGAGGGCATGTTTTGAAACTATTCAAAACTAATTAATTCCATAACTTATGTGTTTAAAGTAGTTTTAATCCAAAAACTCTTCAAGTTCCATAACTTGAGGACAAGTTATGGAATACTTTAAACTAATAAAAGAACTAACTTTTTCTTTATTTTATAACTTATGGATTTAATTATGGTTACATATTTTCCTTTAATGAAGTGACTCTTGAACTTCCATAACTTGAGGACAAGTTATGGAGTCATAAAAATTATTCAATGACACAAGACTCTTCATTTTGTAACCATTGCCAACTATTATGAGTTTTATGAGTCTTTAATGTGACTCTTCATGTAACTTGAGGACAAGTTACACAAACACATTTTATACTCAACTCTTAGATTAAAATGGATTGAAAACAACTATTTCACTCAACATTTCTATTAATCTAAGCAACTCATAAGAACAAGATAATTCAAATCAAACTTTTTCATGTAATTAGTCTAAACCTTAAACTAATACAAAACATGAATCTATTGACAATTATCTTTGAAAATGGATTAGCATGAACATTACGACATCAAAAACAACTTAGGGTAATGTTCCTAGTCCATTTCTAGCCAAAAAACTCGAAAATATGCTTTCTGGGGTCCAACTCGTCGAGTGCATGAACCAACTCGGCGAGTTGGATCGAATTCATCACTTTTTAGGCATGGACTCGCCGAGTCTCCTGATGGACTCGCCGAGTCTGATGGCCAGACAGCACCAGATTCGTTTTTTCAGCTTCTATTGCAGGTATAACAAGAAAACAAGCCTAGGCTCTGATACCACTGTTGGGTTTTGAGCATTCTAACACTCCTAAGTGTACATGCAACCCTTAATACCTTGGATCTATGTTTTCTCTATTATACATGCAAATAAGAACTTCCAAGTTATTATCCTAATCTAGCATACAAAAACAATAACTATAGCAAGATAGAATACATACCTCTTTGGTGTAGAAAGTCTTCATGAAGCTTGAGTGCCTAGTACCCCAAGTGTGACACCTCAAATGGAATCACAATCATCAAAACACTTGGAATGACTTGAGAGAATTCTACACTCATCAAAATCGGCTAGCCCTTTTACTTCACACACTAGTGTGATCCTAGTCACCGATTTTGCCAAGAATAATATCCTTATATAGTGTTACAATTAGGGCAAACCCTAATTGTCATGACTTTCCATTTCCTTGGATCCATGGGTTCAAATACACCATGGAGCATCCATGAACCATCCTATGGGTTTTAGCCCAACTTGATTATCCATGGAGCATTAGCCCACTATACAAGTATGGATGATTTACACAATCAACCCATATATTTAATTAGTCTTCTTTTGATCACTTAATTAATCCTAGATTAATTCTTGATCAATACTAATTAAATAATCTTATTATTCTTATTATTAATATACTAGAACTTATAATATATTAATAACCATAAGTGTCTTATTTCTCTCATCCAAGTGCATGATGGTATGCAACCCAAATGGACCATGCCGGGTCGGGTCAAGTCTTACCAAATATAGTTATGGACTTAGACATTAATCCAACAGTTATTGCTTACGCTTCGAGGCAGCTGAAGCCTCACGAGGCGAATTATCTGACGCATGATTTGGAATTGGGGGCTGTTGTTTTTGTCCTCAAGATTTGATGTCATTACCTCTATGGGGTTCGTTGTACCATTTACACGGACCACAAGAGCCTGAGGTATCTCATGGATCAGTCGAATCTGAACATGAGGCAGCATCAGTGGTTGGACGTGGTGAAGGATTATGATTGTGAGATCCTTTACCACCCGGGGAAGGCCAACACGGTGGCCGATGTGCTTAGCCGCAAGGCAGCGCCAATCAGAGATATATGCATGTGGATGACAGTAGTGACCCTATTATTGGAGCAGATCCGACAGGCCCAGCAGGAGGCTATGAAGGAGGAACATCGGAAGAGTGAGCGTATAGTGGGTCAGGTTTCCTCTTTCGACTATGAAAGCAGGGGATTATTGACACTACACTGCAGGATATAGGTTCCATACCTTGGAGGCGTGCGCCAGGTTCTGATGGAGGAGGCGCATAAATCCTGATTCTCCATTCATCCTGGGCCAACGAAGATGTATAGGGATCTTCGTGTTGATTATTGGTGGCCTTGCATGAAGCGGGATGTAGCATGGTATGTGGAGCGGTGGTTGACCTGCAGGAAGGTCAAGGCCAAGCACCAGTGGCTACACGACAAGATGCAGCCGTTGGATATTCCGCTGTGGAAGTGGGAAGATATTACTATGGATTTCATCACCAAGCTTCCCAGGACCGCACGGGGAGTGGATTCCATATGGGTCATTGCGGATCGGTTGACTAAGAGTGCCCATTTTATACCGATCCAGGAGAGCATATCGATCGAGAAGCTCGCCGATATTTATATTCGATAGGTGGTGGCTCGACACGGGGTGCCGGTCTCCGTGATTTCTGACAGGGATGTTCGGTTCACTTCCAGGTTTTGGAAGAAATTCCACGACGAGTTGGGTACTCGTCTGCATTTCAGCACCTCCTTTCACCCGCAGACGGATGGCCAGAGTGAGCGGACCATCCAAACTCTGGAAGATATGCTGCAGGCGTGTGTGTTAGATTTTGGCGGTAGTTGGGATGCTTACCTTCCGTTGGCTGAGTTCTCTTATAACAACAACTGCCACGCGAGTATTGATCGTCTACCCTTTGAGATGTTATACGGGAGGAAGTGCAAGACCCCGATATGTTGGGGTGAGGTTGGCTAGAGGGTCATGGGGAGCACCGACGTAGTGCTCAAGACGACATAAAGGATTCAGCTGGTCAGGAGCAGACTTCAGACAACACAGAGTCGGCAGAAAAGCTATACCGACAAGCGTCGTTCAGACCTAGAGTTCCAGATTGGGAATATGGTTCTCCTAAAGGTGTCTCCTTGGAAAGGCGTCATCTGATTCAGGAAGCGGGGCAAGTTAGGCCCCATGTATATTGGACCTTCCAAGGTCATATCTCGGGTGGGCAAGGTGCCGTATCGGCTGGACCTGCCAGCCGAACTTAGTCAGATTCATAGCACCTTCCACGTCTCCCAGCTACGGATATGCCTGGTGGACCACTCGACAGTGGTTCCCCTAGAGGATATTCAGGTTGATGACAAACCTGAACTACATTGAGCGGCCTGTGGCGATCCTCGACCGGAAGTCGAAAGATCTGAGGAACAAGAAGGTCGAGCTGGTGAAGGTGCAATGGCAGGATTGGAAGGGCTCGGAATGGACGTGGGATCCGGTAGACGAGATGATGGAGCATTTTCCATAACTCTTCCAGGATCGAACAGCAGACTTCGAGGAAGAAGTATAAAATAAGCAGGGGAGATTTGTAGCACCTGGTTTCTGCTATGTATTTTATTCTAGTATCTTGCATTTTGGCGTTGGACTCGGAGAGTTGAGGTCCAACTCGTCGAGTCGGAGCATATTGGACACAGAAGTTTAATGACCTACTCGACGAGTCCGTGTCCGGACTCAGCGAGTAGACGCTGTCCAGACAAAACCCTAGATGAGGTTTGCATCCTATTTAAACCACTTGTTCAGCCTCCCTTTCGTCCCCAATGCTTCCAGAACTCCCCTTAAGCAAGCCCTAGCCATTTTGGAAAAGACTAAGGCATTTTTGGTGGATCTTGCTAGTTGTGACCATAAGGAGGAAGGGAAAGGCTTGAGGAAACAAGTGAAGACCAAGGGAACCCGAGTTTGTGCATCTTCCACAGTTCATTGGAGGTATAAAGCTGTAACCTTGCTCTTTCATTTATTAGATCCCTTTTTGAGGAGATTTAGGGTTTTTATAAACCATTTTTGGTGACCAACCATGACTGCAAGCATGGTTGGGGGTTGAGACTTCAGAATCAAGCCATTAAGGGAGTCACAAGGTAGTTAGGGGTTGCTTTTGCACTCATCCAAGGTACCATGCATCATAAGAGCTTATTTTATGACCTTTTGAGATCAAAGTCCCATGCATGCACGTAAATTTGTAACTTTATGTTCTAGAACGATTGAAGGAGCTTAGATCTACCTTTTGGTCAAGAGTTGTACGCTGGAAATCGAGAAATGAGACTTCGACATGCCCGACTCGACGAGTCGTTCTTGGGACTCAGCGAGTCCGAGGCAAAAAACTTCCCTTTTCTGTTAAGGTTTGAAGGAAACCATTTGAGTTCTAGAAGGGTTTTTAGAGGGTCCAAGGGAGAAACCCAACGTATTGGAATTAGCCTTAGATCTAGAGTTCATGGGACTCGACGAGTGCAAGAACGGACTCGACGAGTGCAAGGCAATCTCCTTACAATTAAAGATGAAGTCGACGAGTTGTTCATGCAACTCGGCGAGTCGAGGACATGACTTTTTTATCAGATGAAGGTTAACTCGACGAGTTGTTCATACGACTCGACAAGTTAAATGAAGATTCATTCGATGTTCATAAAGAAGGGAGAACTCATCGAGTCGTTGCTGAACTCGAAGTGTAGAGTCGTGGATAAGGACGGGTAAAGAGTTAGGGACTCGACAAGTTGGCGGCCCAACTCGACAAGTCGGGTCAACTGGAAGTTGACTTTGACTTGGACTTGGTTAGGGGTAAAATAGTCATTTTTCCCTAAGAGTAGATATCAGATTCTAACTGAGTGTTTTGTGGGATTATAGCCGGAGGGTTACCGGAGCAGCAGTCAGTCAGTTGCTGAGCAGTTTTTCAGCAGTCAACCTTCTGAGGTGAGTTACCTTCCAGTAGTGGTGGGTTTACGGCCACAATGTCGGCCCACTAGTAAGAGTTGTACGTTAGATGGTTGTCTTTGTGATATTCATCTAAGTTTGCTGCTACCTGTTATGTTTATGTGCTTTCAATATGTGTTTATGTGGTAGTAATAGTAGGGTGAAATAGTCCCCGGTAGTCGGGTGAAATAGACCGACGGGTACGTCAAGCACCCTAGAATGGCTTGACTTGGGTACGTCAAACACCCCAGAATGGTTTGACCTGGGTAACTCAGACACCCCAAAATTGTCTGACAGTACATTATGTTATGCTATATGTTTATGTGGTAGTAGTAGGGGTGAAATAGTCCCCGGTAGTCGGGTGAAATAGACCGACGGGTACGTCAAGCACCCTAGAATGGCTTGACCTAGGTACGTCAAACACCCCAGAATGGTTTGACCTGGGTAAGTTAGGTGCCCCATAATTGTCTGACAGTATATTGTATGGTATGTGGTACCATGGGGGAACTCACTAAGCTTTGTGTTTACAGTTTTTAGTTTTGTTTCAGGTACCTCTTCAGCAAAGGGGAAGGAGATGGCGCGGTAGCTGCACCTCATACACACACCTCAGATTCTGCATTATGAGTTTTCCTTGGGATTGTACTCTGATATTATCACTATTTTAGGATTTGGATTTTCAGACATTATACACAGTTTTATGAAATGTTATGATTTGATAATGTTTTCCTACGAACATTTTAATTAAAGTAATTTATAAAAAAATGAAATTTTTGGATGTGAAAAATGGGTTGTTACAATGGGCTTTATATATAGACTATCAAGTCGAGGACTGGGTAATTGGGACTTGGCCCAATAAAAGGAATAGACGTAATGAATGGTGTGGACTTTTAGTCAAGAAGGTTATTTTGGGTATTAACTTAGTAATTATTATGTAATAGTTTGGGATCCCCGGTGAGGCAGCAGTGAGAGATTTACAGTATTTTAGCACTACTTGCGAGGTGAGTTATCCTCACTATATCAATAGGGTCTAAGGCACCAAGGCCGACCCTTTATGGATTGTATCTGGTTATGGCATAATATGTTTATTGATTACATCTTTGTAGTTAGGATGGTGATATGCTTATTTATAGTGACCTGGTTATAGGATGATGTTATGTTTGTGACCGGTTAGGTTTGTATCCCGGTTATTGGGATGTTGCTATGATTAGTGATCTGTTAGATCAGTTTGACTATTTCATGATATGAGCTAGCATACGAAAATTTATGTGCACATGTTTGTTTGATTGGGGGTTGGGTTGAGGCCGAATCTGCTTTGTGTTGTAGGCCAACATACCCGGTGAGCGGTCCGGATAGGCTGTTGGCCCTGCGTGGCGGGCCAGTCATACCGAAGGCTCGGGAGTGGTCCAGATAGGTTGTAGGCCCTGCAAGGCAGTCCAGTCAGGCTGAAGGCTCATTATGCATGTCGTGCTGTATTTGTTGTTATAATATGATTATGGTTCTATGAGGTTGGTATTTTGGGGGAACTCACCAAGCTTTCGGGGCTTACAGTTTCAGTTTGTTGTTTTAGGTGCATCAGGGGATCGCGGCAAAGAAAAGGCGTGATCGTACAGCTCCTCATGTTTTAAATATGTCTCTGGGAAAACTCTGATATTAGACTATTTTGGAAAAAAATTGTAATAACTACTGGTTTTAAATGTTTTGAAAAAGTTTTAAATTGGCTTGAATTTTATAAGTGTTACAAAGAAAATGGGAAGGCCTTAGTTGGATTATGATCTTACTCATTGGAGAAGATGTGGTAGGGAAGAAGAAATGGGCCAACAAGTAGTAGAGGCAATAAATGTGGTTCTAGAGGCTAACTGATGGTAAAAGTAAGATGGGGCAAAGTTTAAAGGGCCCATAATTTTAGTTTGAAACTAAACCTAAGTTTGAGACTAAACCTGAGTTTGAGACTAAACATGAACCAAAAAATGACATACCTAAAAATGATATGGAAAATGAAGGGGATGACATTGATATATATCAAATATGGATAGCATTATAAAATCAATTAAAGATTTACGGGCAAAGTATAATAATGTTGATATAGTGGGTACTCTTGGACATAATGAATCTCAAATCAATGACTTTGGATTTATCAAACCAATCCCAATGGTAAGTGTTTACTTCTTTAGGTGTTTGCAATTTCAATTAACTCATTTTGTTTAACTTAATTGTTTTTTTTAGGAAACCAATGTTCAAGAATAGTGTATTGATGATACTTAGTCTCAACATGATGAAAGTGAAGATGAGGAAGAAGGTATTAAGGATAATTAATGTCAACATGACCAAAGTGAAGACAAAGAGGAGGGTATTAATGACACCTAATAAATCATGAGGGTGAGGAGGACATCAGAGAAGATAACCAAACTAATACTATGTGAGATAATCAAACTAATACTATGAAAAAGCCATTGTGTAACTAATCCCCCCCCCCTCTTTTTTTTTTGGATGAGTTCACAAAATGCATTTCTTTTGGATTAGGGACATGATTTTGATAGCCCTTTTTTGTTACGAAATAGTCATTGTGTATGCTTTTGTTTATAACTGTTTGGTTAACTAATTGCCCGTTTTGTTTATTTTTTGGAAAGTTAAACACTATGTGATATTATTTGTACAAACTATGTTGGTTTCTTATAGTCAACGTAATTTCTGTTTTGGTTAATTGATTTGCATGTCTGCTTTGGAATATTTGGTCATTTTTTGGTTTAGAATCTCAACACATAGATTGATGGTTGTAAACAACTTACAAAAACAACCATACATTTCATAGATTTCATACCGTTACATTATAAAATAAACATCCAACATTTCATACCATACATTGCAAAAGATATAACCGTACTTGATCAACCTAACATTACATAACCAAAACCAAAACAATTACAATGAAACAACCAAACACCAAATCCAACTCCTAGCAAGAGTTCCACCTTCATGTTCTATAGAAATCTCTTGTACTACTTCTGCCGCATCTTCTTCTTCCATAAATTCTTTAAAATCTTCATCAATGGCTTGATTTCCTTGGTTGTAAAATTCGAACATCGGGTCCTTGTACAACTTGTTTGGTAATGGAGGATTTATCCACTCAAAGAATTTGCAATCCTTCTCTTTATCTTGTATTGCACAAAATTATGCACATTGTAACTTCCAATAGGTTTAATTTCAAAAGTATTAAGTTACTCACCGTGAAATTATTGCAACCATTTAATCTCCTTCCAGATTTTTCTGGTTTCTACAAAATCCACTTACCAACTGGATCATTACAATTGTACCTTCTTCTTTGACTGTTCCTAGCTGACCGATTAGCACTGTTGTTGGAGACAGAGGAAGAGGATGCCATCTTCCAGCTTTGTGATTTTGGTGATTAGCAACTTAGGGTTTTGAAGGACGTATGTAGCAAATCGGTATATGGTTCTTAAATAGGATGAGTGAGATACTTGTGTTGACTCAGCTTCTAGGTAAGCAAAATAAGCCACATCATACAGTTGCAAGCCTTGTTATCGGGTGAAAAGGGTCTGTCACCGTTTTAACTAGTATTCCTTGTTTTTTCGATAATATTTTTTTAGTTTAGAACTTTTCTTAAATTATAGTAAAATATTAAGACTTTATTGGATATTTCCTTTAAAAGTATGGTAATTCCAATAATATAACAATAACATACGGTCATTTTTGTGAATATTTTTAATAATATTCTTAAAACATTGATAGATAATGTTGATTAATTATGATCCAGTCGAGCATCATCAAGAATTTCATATATTAACCTACTAGTCAACGCCAAGGTATATGATTTGATTACTAAATTAAAGATACTTAGTACTCCTAAACAATGAAGGATAATTTTATTAATTATATTACATTCCAGCACGTACCATCAAGAATTATGTGTGTTAATCTATAGTCAACCCCATATTATATGATTGTATCAGGTTTGATTACAATCTTTAAACCAAGAATCATGCTGGCATGCTACAGGGTGAATGAGGGTGTCAACAAAGAAACTGCTCAGCCTCTAATTATAGGGTATATATGACTTTAAGCGTACCAAATTAAATAACTTAATGAAGTGTACATTCAAGCATAGAAGAAACTAAATTGTGCATGCATGTAACTCTTCGTTCATTGGTGTTACGCCTAAACAAGCCATATCTTAATAACTGTATGTTACATGATTGCTCTTCTAAACGCAAAAACAACATAAGTCATCAACAATTGTCACTCGAGTAGAACAATAAAGAAATGCTTTGACAACATATAAGTGCTAAATAATAATAATAATAATAATAATAATAATAATAATAATAATAATAATAATAATAATAATAATAATAATAACAACTAAATAGATGCATTTTTCTAAGCATGTATAAGATGATCACACGTCTAGATACTTCAGAATATGAACTTATGAAAGAAATGAAGATCTTCCAAGGCTTCTTTCCATTGGTTCTACTTAGTTTAGTTTTTACATCAGGATCAGTTCATGCGCAGGATGATCAAGATCAATCAGGTACTAAATCAAACATTCAGTAAATACTATCGAATCTATTGACGAATAACCTCTCTTCCTCCTCCAATTGCAGGCTTCATAAGCATAGACTGTGGAATTGTCAAAGGCTCAACATACACAGATAATCAAACAGACATCAACTATGTATCAGATGCTGACTTCATCGATAGTGGCGAGATCCATAACATATTGCCCATATACAACTCCTTCACCCTTGATACACAGCTTACCACCCTCACAAGTTTTCCACAAAACACCAGAAACTGCTACACCCTAAAACCAACCCATGGAAAGGGTAATAGGTATCTGATTCGAGCAAGGTTTATGTATGGGAATTATGACTTCAATGGCATGCTTCCAGAATTTGATGTTTATCTTGGACCTGATTACTGGGATACAATGAAATTTAACTCCTCATCTAAACCAGTAAACATGGAGATCATACATGTCCCTTCATCAGATTACATACATGTTTGTCTTGTAAATACAGGTCGTGGAACTCCTTTCATATCAGCCATAGAATTAAGACCTCTGGCAAACAACATGTATGAAGAAACTAGTCTTGGATCAATGTACCTTTTTGCACGTGTAAATTTTGGAACTTCATTTGGAACAGTAAGGTCAGGCTTCTAAATGTTTTCTTACAACTAACTTTACACTTAGGTTTCATTGAATATTTAGGAAAACATAAGTACTTATAACTTCGGTTTTCTTGATTCTTGACATAGGTATAAAGATGACAAGTATGATCGACTATGGAGTCCAATTAGTTGGGCTAATAGTACGTACTTATACACATTTGACAAAGTTTCTGCGTTTCTTTTCACAACCATTGATCCACCATCTGATGTCATGACTACTGCCATCACACCAAGATACCCAATGGAGTCATTTAAGATAGGGTGGACTCCTGATAATGTCACAGATAAGTTTCTTATCTACACACACTTTGCTGAAATTGAAATACTGAAAAAGAACCAGACCAGACAATTCAATATTTACCTAAATGGGAGCCTCTGGTATGGAAATTTCTCTCCTAAAAATCACACAACAACCACTATCTACAGCACTGAACCTGAGATAGTAGCACCCACGTATACACTTACTATAAACAAAACAAAAAACTCAACACTTCCTCCCATCATCAATGCTCTTGAGGTTTACGTATTGAAGCAGCTCCCACAAAGGCAAACAGATGATCGAGATGGTAAGTGTAAATTTGTCTTTTGATTTAGAACAGAGTAGGCTTAAATTAATAGTTAGCATCACTTATCTCGTTTCTTTTGTCTGTATAATGGAAATAATTAATTAGCTGCTGCGATGTGGAGCATTAAGTCGACTTACATAATAACAAGACACTGGCAAGGAGATCCATGTGCTCCACAGGAGTTTGTTTGGGAAGGCCTCGGATGCAGCTACAATGACACCAAGTCCTATAGGATAAAATTCTTGTATGAATACATTTCCAAGATCCCTTCGTTATATAATTTACATTTTACTTGCAAAAATTTATTCACGGTTTTATTTGAAATCAGGAACTTGTCTAGCAGCGGACTGAATGGAGGAATTGATCCAGGATTTGCTAATCTCACAATGATAGAGACCTTGTAAGTCAACACTACTAATTAGAAAGATATACAAAATGAAAACATAAACAAAAGTTAACTCCTACAACTGTATGTGTTATTCTCTCCATTCCAATTTCAGGGATTTGTCAAACAATAACTTAACAGGAGCTGTGCCTAATTTTCTCTCTGGAATGAACTTCCTCAAGGTCCTGTAAGTTATCTTCCCCTTAAGCTATCATCAGTAGTAGTCTAGTTTTATGAGATAAAACTAATCTTATTTATTATTCGTTATAGAAATTTAAAAGGAAACAATTTCATTGGACCAGTTCCAGCACAGCTCATAGAAAAGTCAAACAAGGGATTATTGTCATTGAGGTTGGCTACTGATTTCTGATTATTATGACTATCATTATGTTACTATTCACTGCTTTAGAGTCTAACACTTATGCCCCGAAATTAGTTTTGATGGAGAGAGCAACGATGATAGTTTAAGTTCTTGTGGCATGAATCGTTGTAAAAACACAAAGGATAACAACATCATTGTTCCAATAATAGCATCTGCTGCATCACTCTTGGTGATATTTACTGCAGTCATGGCGATATGGATTATTAGAAAGCAAAAAACAAGCGGTATGAAATTCAATACTCTTTCATTAATAACGTTGTAAGAAAAACTTTAGTTACAACTCACACATGCTTGAAAAATTGCATGCAGACAAAAGGAAAATAGGCACTGGGATGCAAATAAGAAAACAACAATACACATACTCAGAGGTACAAAGCATCACCGATAACTTCAACGTTGTTATTGGGAAAGGAGGATTTGGAACTGTTTACCATGGATCTATCGATGATACAGAAGTTGCTGTGAAGATGCTTTCAGAATCATCGCTCCAAGGGGACAAAGAATTCCAGGCTGAGGTAACTTCCGAACTAAAACATTTGAAAACATGCGTATAATAAGAAGGAAGAACCATAAAAAAAATGTATTCAATTAAAATTGCATGGAAAGCTGAAAAATCTCTTATGCGCACAGGCCTATCTTCTACTGAGTGTTCATCATAAAAACTTAATTTCGCTTGTTGGGTACTGCAATGAAGGCAACCAGAAGGGAATCATTTACGAGTACATGGCTCATGGCAACTTAGAAAGGCATTTATTCGGTAGTCAACTACTCATCATCATTGACATATGTTTTTCTCTATGTTCAAAGTTAAGGAACATATTACAAACAAGACTAATTAATTAAGTACTAATATTTCAAATTACTTGAGCAGATACGAGTTCAAGTATCTTGAATTGGGAAGAAAGACTACAAATAGGATGTGATGCAGCACATGGTTCGTAACAAAATTATTTAAATTCTACTTGCTTATATTTTTCTCTTTTATATATAATCACCAAGATCTTATATATATGGGATTCTTTTTTTAGGGCTGGAGTACTTGCATCATGGGTGCAAACCACCGATAGTCCACAGAGATGTCAAGTGTAACAACATCTTACTGAATGAAACTTTTCAGGCTAAACTAGCAGACTTTGGGTTGTCTAAAGCTTTTCCAACCGAAGGTGGTACCCATATTTCAACAGCAGTTGCTGGGACTCCTGGATACCTCGATCCTGAGTGAGTTTTCCTAATCTTATATTTAAAACTTGTATTTATTGCAATGCGAAAGAATTGTTTTTTGAGGATCAAGATTTTATTTAGAAAGAAAACTTTGAATTAGATATAAACTAGTAGGTGATCCCGGCTTCGCCAATACTTTTTTTTCTTCCAAATAGACGAAAAGTGTCAAGTTCATAATACAATAAATCTCAAGGTGGCAAACATAAAATACAAGGGACCAAAAGTGTCAACATCTTAAAACTTTTGTGGCAAAATTATGAAAAATAAAAAGTTTGTGGAAGATGATTTTTTTTTTCAAAACAGACCAAAAGTGTCAACATCTTAAAATAAAACTCAAGGTGGCAAATATAAAATACAAGGGACCAAAAGTGTCATGTGGCGAAATTATAAAGCATAAAAAGTTCGCCGAATATGTTTTTGTTTTTCAAAATGGACCAATAGTGTAACTTCTTAAAACTTTTGTGGCTAAACTATGAAACATCAAAGGTTCTTGTTGCTAACAATTTTCAAAATGGACCAAAAGTGTCAACTTCCTAAAACTCTTGTGACTAAACTTTGAAACATAAAAGGTTTCTGTTCCTAACTCGGTTATGATCTAAATATATATATTAATAAACCTTTCGTCTACCATCACAATTTCAATTACAAAAGAATAATGCGACAAGCCTTGCAATTTCTTTTCATTGTTAACAATGGATCATTTGGTATAAATGCAATATGAATTTTGTCTTTCAGGTATTACACGTCAAATAGGCTAACTGAGAAAAGCGACGTTTATAGCTTTGGGATTGTGCTTTTGGTTATAATTACAGGAGAGCCGGCAATAACAAAACATGAAAACGACAACATCCACATATGTCGGTGGGTCAATCTAAAGCTCGCAGAAGGGGACATGAAAAACATTGTTGATCCGAGGTTAGTGGGTGATTTTGACATCAATTCAGCATGGAAGGCAGTGGAATTGGCAATGGCGTGTGTTTCCCACACGCCCAGCAGAAGACCAACTATGAACGAAGTGGTGATGGAGTTGAGTGACTGTTTGGTGATAGAGAGAGCTCGTCAGAAGACGAAACCAAAGGAACTAACTGCACTCAATTCTCTTAATATGGAGAGTTCATATGGTCCGAATCCAAGATAGTGAATTTATTCATTCAGATCACATTTTTATGTGATATTATTCTGATCGATTCTTATTGTGTTTTAAATGGTGTTGCCAGCTTCTAGAATGAGAGATAAGATTGCACTAGCTTAGCTCGTTTTCACTTGAGTCGTTGTGCGTAATAAGTGTAGTGAAGTGATTGCTTGCACCCTTGAAAATATGTGTTCTTGTAGTTGGTTTATAAAACCAACGTTCTCTTTCTAGGATCCTTTTGGATTTTTTCTCATAGGAATTTATATATAAGATCTTTACAATATAATTTATGCATTTAACTGTATTTTGTAATCAGACACACACATCCTGATATTTTATACCAACCTTGAAATTGAATGATCTACTTCCCAATTTTCTGACTGTAGACCATCATTAGGGTTTTTCAAAGTTCCAGAAAAACAGGCCCACAGCTTTTTTCCATAGGGAAAATTTGAATATGTAACTGTAATATGAATAATTTATCACAAGTAACATCAACTAATAAGTTGAGCTTGAAGAGAATCATCTGTGTTCCAAGTTATTGGAAAATTCAAATATTACCAAACAGTTGTTGGGAACAGATGAAGAGGGCGTCAATGAAACAGTTAATGTCGCTGACAAATTGAACCAACAACCAAAAGATGCAGCAATTAATAGTCAATGGATTCATGCATAACATTCGGAATAAGATGAAGAAGGTGCTATTCGAGGCTCTGTGTATAAGCGACCATCCCAATTGCAAATGAAATAATAGGGTATTTGGCTAAGCTTATTAAAACTTAAACTAGACTAATTTCTCTGCGTTACTAATAAATAATTATTTATGTTTTGTTGATACATAAAATTGTATTTTTTTTTTAAACAATATAATCAAAGAAACATATATTATTAAACACTTAAAAACTTTGATAACTATTAGGTCTAAAAATTGTTTTATACTTTGCTTTTCTAAGCATTTATTGTTTTTAGTCTTCGGCAAAAACAGTTTTGGGTTTAATTGTAGTTTGCAACGAAAACCGTTGTGTTTGAGCCTTGGGTTTGCGGTCCATATATATATATATATATATATATATATATATATATATATATATATATATATATATATATATATATATATATATATATATATATATATATATATATATATATATATATATATATATATATATATATATATATATATATATATATATATATAGGGGTGAGGAGTGGGTATAGGCCTTGAGAGGGGCATTCATTAATAATCATATTGTAAAGAAAGAAAGTTAATGAAAAGAAGAGAGTGTGTGTGTGTGTGTGTGAATTTTGTGTTGGAGCATCAATCTTATCATCAATACATCATAGATTTATCTTGTTCTTCTCTTCTTCTCTATTTGATCTTGCATCATCCACTTGATTGAGATTCTTCACCATCAAGTGGATCTGACTGATACATCACACAAAATTTGGGACTTACAGTTGGTATCAGAGCTTGGATTGTATCAATCTCTTTGGCAAGATTTGGATCGTTTTTGTACTTTTTTCTTTAAGGATTTTATGTTTTAGAATAGTTTTTGACAAAATATTTGGGGTTTATTCTTCGTGTTTTTCATAAAAACGACATTTTGATCGAGTTTTGGAGCTACAAAGGTGAAAAATCGTGTTTTTGGCAAAAACTAGGCATTTTCAGTTGCAAACCATTGGGTTGTAAACTCGTTTTCGGCTGTAAACCCTTGAGCTATAAACCTGTTTTCGGTTGTACACTCATTTTCGGCTGTAAACTCGTTTACGGCTAGGTTTCACGTTTTTGGTCAGACCTTCGTCCTCTCGACGGCGGCCGAAATCTCAGATTTGGGTTCCTCGGCGGTTTTGGCTTCCGAAGAGTTCTTGGCTCAACTCGTTTGCGGTCCACGGATTATCGGCCCAACACTTCGGATCCAGCCTTTGCATTCGCGGCCAGCAGCGAATAAATCAAAAATTCGGGGGGTTGCAAGATTCAGACCAAAGTCTCTCCCACACACAACCCACACGGGCAAACCTTAACAATTGATCTAGCAAGCAAGATGTTTAATGCATTCCCGATTTTGTTCAAATTGCCTCGTTGTTTCGTTCCAATTTTTGGATTTTTACAATTTTGGCCCAAAAATCAATTTTTCAGATTTTAAAGTTTCATTTTCAACCCAAAGCTTTGACTTTCTAAATTGACTTTTGATCTCAAAAATTGACTTTAAGTTTCAAGTTTGACCTTTGACTTTTTCGTCTAACTTTCAAATTTTCAAGTTTAGCATTTTGGTTTGACTTTGAAGTTTGATTTTTCGAATTTGACTTTTAAGTTTGACTTTTTGAACTTGACTTTTAAGGTTGACTTTCTCGGTTTATAGTCAAAGGGCATTTTTGATAAACAATAAGTTCCTCAAACATCCTGGTCAATGAAGTTTCATGTTCTTAATCTTGTGAAGCTACAATTAAATTTCTTCGTGAACAAAATGATTCGCTAAAAAAGGAAAATAAGGACCTTAAATATGAAGGATATACACTTAGGAATACCCAAAAATCTTTAAAAACACAACTAGAGGCCAAAACTAAGGATTTTAGAAAACTTAAAGAAGAATATAACAATAAATGTGAAAATTATGATTATGTTAAGATACAACTTACTAGCATAACGGTCGAACTTGATGCATTGAAAGCTAAATATAATGATGTTGAGTTCACGTTTAAGAAATTCGATGTGTCATGTGAGGTACTTGCATCTATGATCGAAAAACAAATAAATTTAAAGATAATCAAAATAAGGGTCTAGGGTATAATAATGTTCCACCTCCCCTTAATGACAACTATAACCCACCCCTTAAGACCAATGAGGATGAAATGTCTTCACAATATAACCCAACCCCTGTCTCAACTTCAGTTAAGACTGAACCATTTGGTCCTACTAAGGTTATTCAGGTGAACGTTTCTAATGCTTCTACTTCATGTGTAGTTAAAGTAGTAGAGGATGAGAACAAGGAGAACATAACTGATTCTAGTTATGCAAATTCTGATGATTGTCAAACCGATGTCTCCTTGAACTCTAAATTTGTTGCTTCTAATTAATCTGTTGTTGGTAAATACAGACCACCAATTCAAGCTAAACAGAGTGCCTGTTGCAAGTGTGCTTGCGGGAACAATTAGAGACAAGGCAAGGGCATGCCACCAAGGGCAGAAAGAAACAACTCCTACGTGAAGAAATAAATATGTTTTCATTGTGGAACACCTGGACATATTGCTAGAAATTGTCCAAATCGCGCATACGTTCCCTACTACACACAAGGATGACAGAATGCGCAAAGAGGGAGATTTTTCAAAGGAAACCCTTCGAGGTCATAATCGCGAAATGGAGACTGGAATGCGAAAAAGGCTAACAATTCATCTCCTAAGGACAAGAAAGGAAAGTCGGCCAAGAATCCAAGCTCAAGAGATGCTCCAATGAAGCCAAGTCCGGTTAGGTCAAAACCATCTAGATGGCCAACTTCAAGTTCAAAAGCAAGTACTGAGCCAACCATCCGATCAAACAAGAAATGGATTAAACCCAACTACAGATGGGTACTAAAGGTTCACTCTCCCAAATCTTTTAATGAATCTAATATTTCTTCATCTTCTGTTTGTGATAAGCAAGATATGTCATGGGAGAGAGTACATTGCGTAGATGAGAATGGTCGACCTAGTTTCAAAATGGACTTGGTTCCTAAAACCAACTGATCCTGCTCTGTGCTGGAGCAACTATGGAGGCATATCATTAGACTTCGGTTTGTTGGTAGTGGCTGTTCCAGGCACATGATAGTGGACATTTCTCAACCGTACAACATTCAGAACTTTGTTTGAGAGTATGTGTCCTCTGTGGGAAAGGAAGAAAGGAAAGGATCACACATAGGGTTTGTACTTAACGATGTGAAGAATTTTCAGATCTATTTTGAGATTGAAATATGTGTGCTTTTCTTAGACCTTCTGGATGCAAATTCAATTGATGACTTACGGTTTGAGTTTTCTTCTAGATAATCCTGAGTTTTTCTTACAATGATTTATTTTAAAGATAATCTTTTATTTTCTTATAGTTTTTTGTTAGTAGGTATTGTTTAGGAAGTGATATGAAGTCTAGTGCTAAAGGGCAATACGAAATTCGTGTAATGCACTGAAGCCAAATTGTCTAGACTCTGTGTTCAATGTGTTGGTAGGCACAAAGGATTTAAAAGAACTAGACATAGATTGACAATGAAAGGACTTGACAATATGGACTTAGATAGTTCTATTTAGACTGACAATACGAAGCTTAGGTAGATTGAGCAATGAGATAAACATGGGAACCTGCAGGATACACTAAAAATCATATGTATCGAGAATTGTGGCTTAACATTTCCTCGATGTATGGACTCATGTCCTTAATTCCAATATTGATAGGGCGAGTGGGGGGTTCTGATAAAGTAGGTCTGTAGGAAATTATTTTCTTTCTTTCTATCTATCAGCCATATGTTGCGTCCTTTGCGCAATTGGGACATATCCGACCTGGAATGCAACATATGCAACTCTATTTCTATGCATCTTCTTATCTATGCAATTCTTTCTATCTGTTAGCCATATATGTGACAACCCGAATTTTTTTTCCTTGTAAATTCAGTACAATCAACCTTAAGTTAGACTTGTTCCTGCTATCTTTTAGCACTGTTTGGAGTCTATTTGAGTGTTCTAAGCGTAGTACATTCAAAGAATGAGTGTTAGGAAGTACCTGCTAGAGTCACTGTACAGCATTCATGCCTTAAACACCAACGAAAGGAGTTCACGGCCATAACACATGAATTTACGGCTGTAAACTCAAGGTTGGCCGTAAACTCGTCCCTTAAGTCTCATTTCCTTCACTTTTCTTTCATTCTTACACGTTCAAGTCAAGAACATCCATTCTCTCTCAAGTATCATCAAGCCTTTCATACTAGATCTTCAAAAATGTAAGTGTTTCTTCCATCTTTGAGTTGTTATTCTTCTTAATCATGTATCATCCTTTGATTCCATCCATAAAAATCATCTTTTTGGCTAGATCTCCATAATCATCATCTTTCACCAAGAACATATACTTGTTCTTGGTGGCCGAAAACTCCTCAAAGGCACTCAAAAGTGTGAGTATTCCATCTATCATCTAGTTAGACATGTTAAACACTAGATCATAGTACTGAAACATCATCAATATCATAAACATCAAGAGTTTACGACCATGGAATCTACCTTGGCGATAAACCCATGTTTTGGTCACATGTTGGCCGCAAACCCTTCTCATATACAAGCATTTTGTAACACTGTATTTTTCAAAACATTTTTTTTTCAAATTTTGCAATTCATAATAAAATCAAAATGTATCTTAAATCATAAACATCCATATCAAAATATAATATCCAAAAACATCTCCCCAGAATCTCATCAAAATACTCCAACAATGTGTACAATCAAGCTGGCGCCTTGCCGCGATCCTTGCTGGTACTTGAAACACATTTCACACAACACGGTGAGCATAAATGCTTAGTGAGTTCCCTAAAATACCACATACAACACATACGCCACTCAAGGCTACAATATGACCCTCCGGTCTATGTTTCTTAGCGGAACCCCGCAGTTCCGTATCGTTGGGCCCTCCGACCCGGTCTGTCTCGTTGGACCCTCCGGCCCGGTCTATATCATTGGACCCTCCGGTCCGGTCTATATGACATAGCATACATACATCACAAACACATATACACAAACAACACATAACATATAAGACCCTCCGGTCTGCTCATGGTTACCAAACTAGGTATTGTATAATGAGAAGACTCACCTCAAATGTGTCGATAAATCTCTGACTCGGTAGCAGTATAGTCTAGCCTCCGCCTAACCACATAAAGTAAGATACGCTCATAAATATAACTCTCGAGACTAGACCTAACCCTCTCTTAGCATCCTCAGATGGGTAAAAGGCCATTTCACCCCTCTCTTGACTGAAAGACCCCATTGTTGACCAATCCGTAAAAGTCAACAAATTCAACAGTCAAACTTTGACCTGACTCGTCGAGTGCACTTGGGCGACTCGGCGAGTCTACACGTGGACTCTACTCCTCTGATTCTCTTTTAACTCATCGATTCACTCACTAAACTCGGTGGGTCACTCTCTAGATTCACAGTCTCAGGACAACTCGACTCGACTCGTCGAGTCTGTTCATGGACTCGGCGAGTCCAATCCATGCTTACTTCCAATGGCTTCCTGAGGTCAAATCTGATGCTCTACTCAATAGATCTACCCTTTCTAGTCCCAATAATCACGTAAAGTTCGATGCTTGATGCCCATGGAAAGGCTCCAAGGTTCTATTTGAAGAAATGACCTCTAATATGGCATCCTAAGTTCATATTCACCATCAATCCACATAAAGCTAAAAGGAGTAAGGTCTCTGGACCCCTATGGATCCAGATCCAAAACCATAATGTGAAAAGGAACCGTTTACTCAATCAAAACCATCTACCAAAGGGTCTAGAAAACCCTAACTCTATAAACAATCACCAAAACAGAAGATGGATTAAGATTATACCTCAAATAAGCACTCATAACTGTTGGATTAGGTGTCTAAGCCCATAACTACAATCGGTATATACTTGATCTGACAATAGCATGGTCTTTTTGGGTTGCCTTCACCGTAGCAACTTGACAGGATGACTTTGGAGAGAGAGGTTATTTAATGATTTATTAATATATTATAAGAATAACATATTAATTGGAAATCAAGTTTTTTAATTAGTATTTAATCAGAAATTAATTTGGTATTAATTTTGGGATTAAAGGAACTGATTAAAAGTAATGGGATTGGTTTGCAAATCATTGATAGTTGCAAACTGGGTTGCTAGACTTCCTTGGAATGGGTTGGACAAATTTCTATAGGGAGTCCCTATAGAAATCGTCGAAGGCCTTCCAGAAGGGATTTCCATGGGTTTCATGGAGCCTAAGAAAGGAATTAGGGTTTTCCCTAGAAAACCTATCAGCCACACGTACATAAAGGCCCTTAGACCTCATGAAATCGGCCACCGCTTCCTAAGGAGAAACCCTAGCCGATTTCTGCCCCTTTCTTATTCATCCTTTGCTTTGGTGTTTGTAAATGCATTAGATGTGCAACACATGAGGCACTCAAGCTTTCAAGAGTCGAGATCATCAATGGATTACTTGTTATTACGAGATAACAAGGAAGGTAACAATAAGACCCTAGTTTTCATATTGATTTCTGAAATTATATGCTAGTATTAGGGTTGCTGCTTTGGAACTTCTATTTGCATGTATAACTATAGAAAAACTTAGATCTAAAGCAGTTAGGGTTGCATGAACACATATGAATGTTGTTTGCTTAAAACCACATGCGAGGAGCATTGGTCTGAAGGGCGATATTAGTTCTAGTGATTAGATAGATGTTTAGAAACTTGTAATAGATAAATGTAATTGACATTTTGATGATTAAGTAATGGAGATTTATTTATGAGTAGTGTTTACTATCTTGTTTCAATTATTTAATATTGTTTCTCTTTTGCGTGTTTTACTTCCAGTATAATTGGATTATTTAAATAATCCACAGTCGATCATACTTTGGAAGTAGGTAATGAGGCAAGATTGTCATGAATTGCTTTGTAGATTGTCTAAGTGCTTATACATAGTGAAGGTTTGCTACAACGTTCATGAGTACTCCTGAAATACGATTTGAGTATTGGATAAAACCCATGCTCATTTGAATGACTTCATGGAATTTATCACGAGTAATTGTGAGACAATAATATCGTATAATCTTTAAACCGAGATATATGAGTTGATGTTTACAAGTTGGTTGTGTATTGATAATTCGTAAACGCATCAGTAACTTGATGTTATAAAATGTATTGTTGTGTACGATTTGATGAGTAAAAAGTAGAATCATATAAGTCAAAGTTTATCAGTTCCTTTTTCCCTAACGGGAAAAGCGATATCTTGGGCCCCTCGATGATTTTGTGTTGACTTATGTGTCGGGCCCGGTCAAGACTCAAATGATGTGTTCAATTAAGTTCGTTGTTAGACAAATCAGAAATCGGGAAACAAACTGATAGACTTTGAGAATGATTATGTTCCATGTCTTTTTTCCACACGATATCTTGTAGACCGGAGGATTGTATGGCCCCTTATCTAAAGGACACGTCATCGATTGGGTTAGAGTTTGACATCGTCTTTTGAAAGCTACGATTGCTAATAGAATTCTGAAGTCATACTTGCAATTTTAATTATTAGACTTATCCAAGTAGGAGACTGTGGGATTAGGTGTCCAAGCCCATATCTATAATTGGTATGTACTTGATCTGATACTAGCATGGTCCTTTTGGGTTGCCTTCACCATAGTAACTTGACATGACGAATTTGGAGAGAAAGGTTATTTAATGATTTATTAATATATAATAATAATAATATATTAATTGGAAATCATGTTATTTAATTAGTGTTTAATTAGAAATTAATTTGGTATTAATTTTGGATTAAAGGAACTGATTAAAAGTAAGGGGACTGGTTTGCAAATCACTGATAGTTGCAAATTCGGCTGTTGGACTTCCTTGGAATGGGTTGGATGAATTTCTATAGGGAGGCCCTATAGAAATCGTCCAAGGCCTTCTAGAAGGGATGTGCATGGGCTTCATGGAGCCTAAGTAAGGAATTATGGTTTCCCTCGAAACCCTAGCAGCCACAAGTATATAAAGGCCCCTAGACCTCTTGCAGTCGGCCACTGCTTCACAAGGAAAAACCCTAGCCGAATTTTGCCCCTCTCTCACTCATCATTTGCTTTGGTGTTTGTGATTCCATTAGAGGTGCAGCACATGAGGCACTCAAGATTTCAAGAGTTGAGATCATCATTGGATTACTTGTTATTACGAGATAACAAGAAAGGCAACACTAAAACCCTAGTTTTAATATTTATTTCTGAAATTGTATGCTAGTATTAGGGTTGTTGCTTTGGAACTTCTATTTGCATGTATAACTAGAGAACAACTAAGATCCAAAGCAATTAGGTTTGCATGAACACATAGGAATGTTGTTGTGCTCAAAACCTATCAACAGCTGCAGCCCAAAACAGCTTCCTAAACTCCAACCCAATGTAAGCCTTTCTGAAATCTGCATATATGTGTCGAGCACATTGCCGGTGCTGCACATGTGGCAATATATCTTTGACAGATTGCAACAAACCCTATACAAAAACCATCATACATGTAAGTATTTATAGGTAATTTGAAAAGGATTAATATGGTATAAAGAAACTTACATTATGTTGGATCTGATAAAACTACCAAGCCCCTTCCATCAATAAGGTCTAGATCACCACTGAGTAGCTCAAGGAACCAAGTTGTCACACCCCAAAACCAAGAACAGCGGAAACGTTCTGGGGCGGAGGACGTCATGTATAGTATCACAACACAGTAAATGTAAATAAGCAAACAACATCATCCATTGCATTAAATATATAATTTTAATACAAGTGTGTTCTGTACAGTTATAGACACCAAAAATAATGTAACACAAAATAATATGAGATGAGTCTTGAATGCACTCCATCTTCTCAAAAGCTGGCCTAGGTACCTGTCTACTGATGACCTGAGAATACAAGTTATTTTGAAAGAGTTTATCAGCATTAAGGTGGTGAGTTCATAAGTATTTTAGTGTCAATGTTTCTTGTAAAAACGTTTGAACCTGTCTCAATGTATAAGTTTGTAAAAATGTAAGTAAATGTTTGAAAGTGTTTGTAAAAGTTTGAATCTCTCAGAAAATCCTATATTTTCTATAAAAGTAACCTTCTACCAAGGCTAAACTATTTTGTAAACTTGTCTGTTGTAAAAGTGTGTAATTTCCCTAAGTATAACTATCATTTGTTAAAAATATAGTTTGTACATTAATGCTTAAGTGAGGTTATCACTAAAATATGTAATGGGTAAATCATTGTAGTACTGTAGTTTTGTATAAATAGAACTACTGTTGTACTAATTACTACTACCTTAAACCGGATTTATATTAAGGTATATTGTGATAAATTGCACGATGCTATCGACTGGCAACAACGACATAATGAATGGTCGTGATAAAGTAATGACGTCTGGCACCCGCAGACCTGCAGGTCCGGCTGTAGCTAGCAGCAAGGTGTAGGATAGTCAATCCAGTATAGATCTATACGCAAACTCACGCTCCCCCTCCAAGAGAATTCTGGCTACAACTCGGGTCATGACATTTAAGGCATGCTCCGACACAGTGGATCACAATTATTACGTATTTATGTATATGTATTGTTTCTCGTTCTAGTATGACTGTATATGTACTTGTTTCTAGTATAGCTGTATATGTACTTGTTTCTAGTATATCTGTATATGTACTTGTTTCTAGTATATCTGTATATGTACTTGTTTCTAGTATATCTGTATATGTACTTGTTTCTAGTATATCTGTATATGTATGATCCTGTGTTACCCTGATGGTAACTAACTAATGATGTACTGATAAGAATGAATATGGATGTACTTTTATGTTTATACATGTATATTTGATATATAAGTAATAAGGAAACGACCTTCGGATGGTCACTCGGAATCCCACCAGACCACATCCAAATCGAGAAAAAGGAAATAGGGCGGATGGCCTTCCTAAGCCCTTCAAACATTATTTATATATCTATACATATATGGGCATGCAATTGAATATATAAAAGCATAAATAAGTTTTCTTAAAACATTTCAAGCATAAATATAATTTCAGGAGGAGATCGACTTGATGTCGATCTATAAAACAACTTGAAGGCATAAATTGATAAAACAGTTTTAAGTATAAGAAGCATTTGTTTGAATCACAGTCTATAAGTAAGTTTGGATAGTAAAACAGTTGTAAAAACATTTCAAAGTAAGGCAGTTTGATAAACAGTTTGAACAGTGGTAAAAATCGTTGTGTTCCTAGTTATTAATCACACGTGATTAAAGGCAATCACATGTGATTGAAACAATAACTGTAAGTATTTGACTTGTATCCCCCCATAAAGTGTTTAAAACATTTAAAACCATTTCAAAGGTTGATTCAAGGGGTATGAAGTCACTTGTGGTGAGTCGTTTGAATTGCAGTGTCGGATACCGTGCTAGGAGGCAAACGGAGACTTGTTTACACGCACGAGCCTAGTTATCATATAATAAGCATATATATAACTAATTAGACAAATAATAACTTAAATAAATAAGTTAAGACACTTAGGAAATATGAAAACACTTTTATGAGTGTTTAGGGTCCAAATGGTTGCATCTAAGTTGCTACGGGACAAGGCAAAAGGGTTTGAAACATCAAATGGCCTTGCATAGGAGTTCACCACCCAACAAACCCCATACTTTGGAGTTTACGGCCGTAAACTCATAGGTTTATGGCCGTGAACTCCTCAAATGGTGGTTTTGGGTGTTTTATGGTGCTATCTTGATCCTAGAACACTCCTAGCTTTGTTGGAATAACACATGAAGTAGTTTAAGGCCCTAGAATGCTCCATAGGGGAGTTTACGGCCTAAAGTCCATTCACCCTAGAGTTTACGGCCGTAAACTCCTATGGGGTGATGGCTTTTAATTGTTTTGAGGCACTTAAACATCAAGGATGGCTTCCATGAATTTATCTAAGGCTAATGGGGACAAGAGGCACACTTTTGTGCCTTCACTTGGATTTTACGGCCCAAGATATGTTCCTTGGCCGTAAAATCCTTTCAAGCAGTGATTATTATGTGCTTAACCCTCCATTCAAGTCTCACGTGTTCAAGGTAAATTGTCTTAAGGCCTAAGGTGTGTTTGTGGTGCATTTAGCCTTTGGAAAAGGGGTTTACGGCCCAAGAGAGGTTCTTGGCCGTAAACTCCTATAAACTTGTGATTTTGAAGTGTTTTGAAGTCCTAAATAAGCACAAGTAATTGAGGGTTAAAGTCCTTAAGCATTTGGGGAAGTTTAGGGCACTTATGTCCCTTAAAAAGGGGTTTACGGCCCAAGGAAGTTCCTTGGCCGTAAACTCCAATAACTTGTGTTCCTTGGATGATTTCTAGCCTATAAAGATCATAGACAATGTCCTTGAGAAGTTGTCTAACATGGGGATGGGTCTAGAAATCATTAAAGTTCCATTTTGGAGTTTACTCCCCAAGAACGTTGTTGGGCGGTAAACTCCCGGATCTTGTAATCTAAACATGTAATTTATGTTAATAAGCACCTAACAAGTATTGAAACACATATAGAAAAGTAAACTCACAATATGGGATGAAAACCCGAAGATCCGTCAGAGAGAATATGGCTTTTCTCTATTTGGAATTGTGAATAATGAATTAATTTAATTCAGAAAACTATTTATAGTCCTGGAATATTTTGGCAGAAAATATTTTTATTCCTGATATTGGACTGTAACATTGTGAAACTTGAAATGCCCAAATTTCACAAAACCAGGAGCATCCACTCTCCTGATATCACCTAAAACATAGACCCTAATGAACACAAACTTGTTTGGACAAGTATGAAAATCACTGAAAATGAACTAGCTTCTATTGAATAGATGAGGTTCGTACAAATGGAAATTTCGGGTTGTCACATCATCCCCCTGTTAGAGGGAATTTGGTCCCGAAATTAGAATTTAAGTAAATAAAAGTTACAAACAATTAAGCGAAAAGATGAGGGTATTTCAACTTCATCTGATCCTCGCGTTCCCAAGTGAATTCCGGTCCTCGCTTGGCGTTCCAGCGAACCTTCACGATAGGGATACGGCTTTGTTTCGTCTGCTTGACCTCACGGTCCATGACCTCTACAGGTTCTTCCACGAAGTTGAGGCTCTCGTTGATCTCGATCTCGTCGAGTGGGATTACGAGAGTCTCGTCGGACAGACACTTTTTCAAGTTAGATACGTGGAATGTAGAATGTACGTTACGAAGTGTGTCGGGTAGATCGAGTTTGTAAGCTACGGGGCCGACTCTGGCAAGAATCTCGAAAGGCCCTATGTACCTCGGATTTAGCTTTCCACGCTTGCCGAAGCGTATCAAGCCCTTCCAGGGTGAGACCTTGAGAAGGACTTGGTCTCCCACCTGAAATTCCAAAGGTTTTCTTCGTTTATCGGCGTAGCTCTTCTGTCGGTCTCTAGAGGCTTTCAATCGTTCACGGATCTGAACGATTTTCTCTGTCGTTTCCCGAATGATTTCCGGACCAGTGAGAGTACTATCGGAAGCTTGCCCTCTTGCTAATTGGGTATCACCCACCTCAGCCCAGCACAGAGGGGATCTGCACTTTCGGCCGTAGAGAGCTTCGAATGGAGCAGCCTTGATGCTCGTGTGATAACTGTTATTATAGGAAAATTCAACCAGGGGTAAATGAGTATCCCATGCTTTCCCAAAATCAATCACACAGGCTCGCAACATATCTTCCAGTGTTTGTATGGTCCTCTCACTCTGTCCGTCGGTCTGTGGATGGTAGGCTGTGCTCATGTCCAGCCTTGTTCCTAGGGAATGTTGTAGGGATTGCCAAAATCTTGAGGTGAACCTACTATCTCTATCGGAGATAATGGAAATAGGTACACCATGCAACCGTAAAATTTCCCTAATGTATGTTCTCGTAAGTTTCTCCATCTTGTCGGTTTCTTTGATAGGCAGGAAGTGTGCAGACTTGGTCAATCTATCAACGATGACCCATATGGTGTCAAGTCCACCCGTTGTCTTGGGCAACTTGGTTATGAAATCCATAGTGATCCGCTCCCACTTCCATTCTAGAATCTCTGGTTGTTGCAGTAGACCAGAGGGCTTCTGGTACTCGACCTTAACCTTTGTGCAAGTAAGGCATTTACTCACGAAGGTAGCAATCTCTGCTTTCATATTAGGCCACCAGTATAGCTTTTTAAGATCCAGATACATCTTATCTGAACCTGGGTAAACGGAATACCGAGTGTTGTGCGCCTCGGTCATGACCAAGTCTCGGAAACCACCGTGTTTCGGTGTCCAGATACGGTTCATGAAATATAAAGCTCTGTCACCCTTGGCTTCGAAGTTCTTGTCCATTCCCCTAAGGGATTCACTCGACACATTTTCAGGTTTCATGGCCTCAAGTTGAGCCGCCTGAATTTGCTTAGTCAGGTGTGAATGGATGGTTATTGATAATGACTTGACCTTGCGATCAGAATATTCTTTCCGACTTAGGGCGTCTGCTACTACGTTGGCTTTACCCGGATGATAACGAATATCGCATTCGTAGTCACTGAGTAGCTCGACCCACCGTCGTTGTCTCATGTTGAGCTCCTTCGGATCAAAATTGTGTTGTAAACTCTTGTGGTCGGTAAAGATAGTGCTCTTCGTTCCATACAAGTAATGTCTCCAGATCTTCAGAGCAAACACTACTGCTCCTAGTTCAAGATCGTGGGTCGTGTAGTTAACCTCGTGTGTCTTCAACTGTCTCGAGGCGTAGGCTATGACCTTACCTCGCTACATCAGAACACATCCGAGTCCTTGATTGGATGCATCGCAATAGACTACGAAGTCTTCTATTCCTTCTGGAAGGGATAGTATTGGTGCAGTGCACAAGGCTCGTTTGAGCGTTTGGAACGCTCTTTCTTGTTTCTCTTCCCAATCAAAGGCCACGCCTTTCTCGGTCAGGGTCGTAAGAGGCTTCGCTATTCGCGAGAAGTTCTGAATGAACCTGCAGTAGTAGCCAGTGAGACCTAGAAATTGACGAATTTCCGTAGGCGTCTTTGGTGCTGACCAGTTCTCAATGGCTTTTATTTTGGATGGATCCACGTGGATTCCCTCTTCGCTTACCACGTGTCCTAAGAATTCGACTCTTCGGATCCAAAATTCACATTTCGAGAACTTCGCATAAAGTTTCTCCTTTCGTAATGTCTCTAGAACTTGTCGTAGGTGATCACCATGCTCTTTCTTACTTCGGGAGTAGATCAGGATGTCGTCAATGAAAATGATGACGAACTGATCTAAGTAAGGTTGGCATACTCTATTCATCAGATCCATGAAGACTGCGGGCGCATTGGTCAATCCGAATGGAATCACCACGAACTCGTAGTGTCCGTAACGAGTTCGGAAGGCTGTCTTCGGCACATCCTCCTCTAGCACTCGTAACTGGTGATATCCGGACCTCAGATCAATCTTGGAAAAATAGTTCGCCCCTTGCAGTTGGTCGAATAGATCGTCTATGCGTGGCAGAGGGTAACGATTTTTGACCGTCAATTTGTTGAGTTCTCTGTAGTCAATGCACATACGGAATGATCCGTCTTTCTTCTTAACGAACAAGACCGGTGCTCCCCATGATGAGAAACTTGGTCTTATAAAGCCCTTGTTGAGTAGTTCGTTAAGTTGACCAGAGAGTTCTTGCATCTCGGCTGGTGCTAAGTGGTAGGGCGACTTGGCTACTGGGGTAGCTCCTGGGACTAAGTCGATTCTGAACTCGACTTGTCGTTGCGGAGGTAACCCGGGTAGTTCTTCTGGGAAAATGTCGGGGAAGTCGCTCACTACTGGGAGGTTCTTTAGTTCTTTCATTTCTAGGTTCGTGTCGACGATGTGAGCAAGGAATGCGTGGTATTCTTTGCGCAGATATTTCTGTGCTTGAATACTAGATATAATGCGAAGACTCGCACCAGGTTTGTCGCCGTAGACTATAAGGGTTTCGTTAGATGGGAGGTTTAGTCGGACTGCTTTCTCGTAGCACATGATGTCGGCGCGATGAAGACTTAACCAATCCATGCCGATAATAACGTCGAAACTTTTTATTGAGACCGGCATAAGGTCAATTGGGAATGAATGGTTATCTAAGGTTAGAAGACAACCTAAGTATATGCTATTAGTACTTTCGGTTTTCCCATTGGCCATTTCTACTGTGAATTGTTCATTAAGTGCGTGTGGTTGTTGCTTAAGCATGTGAGCAAATTTGTGGTTTACGAAGCTTCGCTCCGCTCCACTATCGAACAGAATGCATGCATAGGAGTTATCAAGGAGGAACGTACCAGTCACCACTATCGGGTCAGCAACTGCTTCCCCGTGGCCTATTGCTAGTACCCTCCCTGCTCCTCCAATATTCCTCGCCTTAGGGCAGTCCCTTTTAAAGTGGCCTGTTTCGCCACATCCATAGCAAGTTGGGCTCGCGCCTGAGCCAGGAACTTGGGAGATCGGTTGCGCCGGGAACTTACAGAATCGGACGGTGTGTCCTTTTCTGTGGCAGTTAGTACACTGCATTTCACGGCAGGCGCCGTTGTGGTGGAAGTTGCATTTGTTGCACTTCGGCAAACTTCCAGAATACTGCTTCCCCGGAGCAGTAACAGCAGTAGGGGTTACCGCAACACGTACTGCCACGATTTGCTAGTTTCTTTGAAGCTCGCTGCTTCTTCTTCTCATCCCAGAACTTCCGCTTGGTGCCAGCGGGTTTAGAGGGTTCTGGGATGGCTAGTGTGGTTGTGGTTGCAGGGGTCTTGACTCCATGGTCAATGAGTCTTTGTGCCAATCGCTTGGCACTGTCAAAGGTAGCGGGGTTTGATGCTAAGACATTCCCCTGGTACGGAGGCACTAGCCCCCATACATACCATTCAATCTTTTTCCCTTCAGTGGGAACCATATTGGGGCATAGGGCCACCAGCTCGCTAAATCGGGCAGTGTAAGCGATCACGTTGGTGCCCTTCATGGTCAGATTCCAGAGTTCATGTTCTAACTTTTGGACTTCGCCCCTCGGGTAGTACTCCTCAGTTATGAGGTCCTTCATCGTTGCCCAACCCATGTCGTTAGCCACGACGAGAGTTAGGGCTTTGATGTGGCCGTTCCACCACGTTAGGGCTTTATCCTCAAAGGTGCACACGACATATTTCACTTTAAATGCAGCAGGGCACGAACAGATTTCGAAGACTAATTCAGTCTTCTCGAACCATTGCGAGAGAGCAATGACTTCGCCGGTGCCATAGAAAGGCTTCGGCTTGCAGTTTGTGAAATCCTTGTAAGAGCACTCTCTCGAGCGCACAGGGATTTCGACTGGAATAGATTCAACATGGGTTCCACCTCTGCTAGCATCTGATGAGTGATACTGAGCCATGGCAGTTGCCACTGCTGCAGCTACGGCAGCATTCAGGGCTGCAATATCGATGACCGCAGGTGGTGGAGGCGGTGGAGGTGCAGGATTATTCCTATTCCTGGGAGATTTGCGAGGAGGCATCCTTCAGCTATAAGTTTATAAAGATAAGAAAGATGGTAAGAATCAATTTGTAAGCAACGTGAGAGTGACCCATGGACTAACTAACCATAGCCCAACAGTTTGAATGAGTGTTTGAAATCACAATAAGAAATATTAGTAGGAATACACAAGTGTACAAATTTTTCCCACAGATTAGATAGATTTCAATAGTACGGGTATTACTGATGTAATAAGTTCAAGGAAAATCGACCTAACAGTAGGTCTTACATCATACCATAAGGACAAGACTGACAGTCCTAAATTTCTAATTAGCATACCGAAAGTTAGGAATGTTTTACAGACAAGTGCTACTTAGAGAACATAAGTTCAAGGCTATCCCTAAATCAAAAGACAGAGATGTTCTAGACATCATCTAATGGCGATGGGAATTCCTCGGGCGAGCCCTGAGGTCGGACACTTGGCGAAACACCTCTTCAAGGTGTCGGTCCTGAGCTCTTTAACGAGCTTGAAGTTCTAAGACTTCAGCACGGGAGGCAGCCAACTGTTGTTGCAGGGTTTCGTTGGTTCTCCGGGTCCATTCCATGTCTTCTTCAAGACGGCGGATGCAGACTGTATTGACACCTGAATTGGCATCAATCTCCATGACCCGGTCGATGGCTGCTCGACCTTGCTCGACATTACGAGCTATTCTGCGGATGATTACCGGCAGAGCCCTGTCAGCAGAGCCACCATCGCTGATGTTGTAAAAGGTTCGGTCCCCAAAGTATGGTAATGGCTGACCCTGCTCATCACTCCAGCGGTTTAAGTCGTTTGCCCACATGGGAGTAGGACCTGGAAATGCTGGTCGAGGGTTGTTGTTCGGGGCTTGACCTACAAGCGGTAGGTTGTTGACTTCAGGCTCGGAGTCGGATCCATCCGAAAATCCTTCTGCGAGGTGATCATCCAAAGGGATTGGATGCTCCTCTTCGGGCTCTTCATCGATCCACCCGACATTGCCTTCATTGGGAAAGTACGGGTCGCCATGATGGAATCCAGCCATTTAGATCTACGCGAGAAGAGAGGTATAAGAATATAGTATACGTGTAACTAGTAGCACAAAATACACCTATAGTATTTTAAGTTTAAGTTCTAATGATCTTCTTTTGGTATTGTTGGTAAGTTTTTAGACTTGTTAACGTATCACAACCATTCTAGGGCATATGCTAATCACTCCTAGGACCAGCATAGTTGATCAGGCTATGCCATTCCCAGGACTGACCATACATCCCCGAGCTCACTTGTGATATTCAACAATCGTAATACTTTTGTTCTTGTCATTGTGACACTGATTTTAGTATGAATGCAGACTAGTATACTTAATTAAATATTTTATCATTTAAAGTATAGACTCTTGGTCAGAGTGTTTTAGTCCCTTTTGGGTTTCTAGATTAGTATATCTTTTATGGGTTGATATACTTGATTCACTATAAACAATGCTCTGATACCAATCTGTCACACCCCAAAACCAAGAACGGCGGAAACATTCTGGGGCGGAGGACGTCATGTATAGTATCACAACACAGTAAATGTAAATAAGCAAACAACATCATCCATTGCATTAAATATATAATTTTAATACAAGTGTGTTCTGTACAGTTATAGACACCAAAAATAATGTAACACAAAATAATATGAGATGAGTCTTGAATGCACTCCATCTTCTCAAAAGCTGGCCTCGGTACCTGTCTACTGATGACCTGAGAATACAAGTTATTTTGAAATAGTTTATCAGCATTAAGCTGGTGAGTTCATAAGTATTTTAGTGTCAATGTTTCTTGTAAAAACGTTTGAACCTGTCTCAATGTATAAGTTTGTAAAAATGTAAGTAAATGTTTGAAAGTGTTTGTAAAAGTTTGAATCTCTCAGAAAATCCTATATTTTCTATAAAAGTAACCTTCTACCAAGGCTAAACTGTTTTGTAAACTTGTCTGTTGTAAAAGTGTGTAATTTCCCAAGTATAACTATCATTTGTTAAAAATATAGTTTGTACATTAATGCTTAAGTGAGGTTATCACTAAAATATGTAATGGGTAAATCATTGTAGTACTGTAGTTTTGTATAATAAGAACTACTGTTGTACTAATTACTACTACCTTAAACCGGATTTATATTAAGGTATATTGTGATAAATTGCACCATGCTATCGACTGGCAACAACGACATAATGAATGGTCGTAATAAAGTAATGACGTTTGGCACCCGCAGACCTGCAGGTCCGGCTGTAGCTAGCAGCAAGGTGTAGGATAGTCAATCCAGTATAGATCTATACGCAAACTCACGCTCCCCCTCCAAGAGAATTCTGGCTACAACTCGGGTCATGACATTTAAGGCATGCTCCGACACAGTGGATCACAATTATTACGTATTTATGTATATGTATTGTTTCTCGTTCTAGTATGACTGTATATGTACTTGTTTCTAGTATAGCTGTATATGTACTTGTTTCTAGTATATTTGTATATGTACTTGTTTCTAGTATATCTGTATATGTACTTGTTTCTAGTATATCTGTATATGTACTTGTTTCTAGTATATCTGTATATGTATGATCCTGTGTTACCCCGATGGTAACTAACTAATGATGTACTGATAAGAATGAATATGGATGTACTTTTATGTTTATACATGTATATTTGATATATAAGTAATAAGGAAACGACCTTCGGATGGTCACTCGGAATCCCACCAGACCACATCCAAATCGAGAAAAAGGAAATAGGGCGGATGGCCTTCCTAAGCCCTTCAAACATTATTTATATATCTATACATATATGGGCATGCAATTGAATATATAAAAGCATAAATAAGTTTTCATAAAACATTTGAAGCATAAATATAATTTCAGGAGGAGATCGACTTGATGTCGATCTATAAAACAACTTGAAGGCATAAATTGATAAAACAGTTTTAAGTATAAGAAGCATTTGTTTGAATCACAGTCTACAAGTAAGTTTGGATAGTAAAACAGTTGTAAAAACATTTCAAAGTAAGGTAGTTTGATAAATAGTTTGAACAGTGGTAAAAATCGTTGTGTTCCTAGTTATTAATCACACGTGATTAAAGGCAATCACATGTGATTGAAACAATAACTGTAAGTATTTGACTTGTATCCCCCCCATAAAGTGTTTAAAACATTTAAAACCATTTCAAAGGTTGATTCAAGGGGTATGAACTCACTTGTGGTGAGTCGTTTGAATTGCAGTGTCGGATACCGTGCTAGGTGGCAAACGGAGACTTGTTTACATGCACGAGCCTAGTTATCATATAATAAGCATATATATATATATATATATATATATATATATATATATATATATATATATATATATATATATATATATATATATAACTAATTAGACAAATAATAACTTAAATAAATAAGTTAAGATACTTAGGAAATATGCAAACACTTTTATGAGTGTTTAGGGTCCAAATGGTTGCATCTAAGTTGCTACGGGACAAGGCAAAAGGGTTTGAAACATCAAATGGCCTTGCATAGGAGTTCACCACCCAACAAACCCCATACTTTGGAGTTTACGGCCGTAAACTCATAGGTTTATGGCCGTGAACTCCTCAAATGGTGGTTTTGGGTGTTTTATGGTGCTATCTTGATCCTAGAACACTCCTAGCTTTGTTGGAAATAACACATGAAGTAGTTTAAGGCCCTATAATGCTGCATAGGGGAGTTTACGGCCTAAAGTCCATTCACCCTAGAGTTTACGGCCGTAAACTCTTATGGGGTGATGGCTTTTAATTGTTTTGAGGCACTTAAACATCAAGGATGGCTTCCATGAATTTATCTAAGGCTAATGGGGACAAGAGGCACACTTTTGTGCCTTCACTTGGAGTTTATGGCCCAAGATATGTTCCTTGGCCGTAAAATCCTTTCAAGGAGTTATTATTATGTGCTTAACCCTCCATTCAAGTCTCATGTGTTCAAGGTAAATTGTCTTAAGGCCTAAGGTGTGTTTGTGGTGCATTTAGCCTTTGGAAAAGGGGTTTACGGCCCAAGAGAGGTTCTTGGCCGTAAACTCCTATAAACTTGTGATTTTGAAGTGTTTTGAAGTCCTAAATAAGCACAAGTAATTGAGGGTTAAAGTCCTTAAGCATTTGGGGAAGTTTAGGGCACTTATGTCCCTTAAAAAGGGGTTTACGGCCCAAGGAAGTTCCTTGGCCGTAAACTCCAATAACTTGTGTTCCTTGGATGATTTCTAGCCTATAAAGATCATAGACAATGTCCTTGAGAAGTTGTCTAACATGGGGATGGGTCTAGAAATCATTAAAGTTCCATTTTGGAGTTTACTCCCCAAGAACGTTCTTGGGTGGTAAACTCCCGGATCTTGTAATCTAAACATGTAATTTATGTTAATAAGCACCTAACAAGTATTGAAACACATATAGAAAAGTAAACTCACAATATGGGATGAAAACCCGAAGATTCGTCAGAGAGAATATGACTTTTCTCTATTTGGAATTGTGAATAATGAATTAATTTAATTCAGAAAACTATTTATAGTCCTGGACCTGATATTGGATTGTAACATTGTGAAACTTGAAATGCCCAAATTTCACAAAACCAGGAGCATCCACTCTCCTGATATCACCTAAAACATAGACCCTAATGAACACAAACTTGTTCGGACAAGTATGAAAATCACTGAAAATGAACTAGCTTCTATTGAATAGATGAGGTTCGTACAAATGGAAATTTCGGGTTGTCACACAAGTCTAATTGGACATATTTTCCACATCAACAACAACCCAAGCAATTGGATAGACCTGGTTGTTAGCATCTCTACTAATGGCTGTTAACAGTTCACCCTTCACATGCCCCTTTAGAAAGCACCCACCAAGCCTAATTACTCTCCTACACCCTATTTTCTAGCTAACACTTAATGGTTTGAAACAAATATAAAACCTATAAAAATAATTCTTTCTATCTAGATTGGTTGTTACCCCAACTTGACATGTGGACCCTAGGTTTGAGCTTAAAAATTCATGGGCATAATTCCATATCCTTGCATAATGCTTAGTGAGTTTACCTTATATTAAATTTTTGGCCCATTTCCTTGCCCTTCTAACTTATCCTATAAATACCACACACCTATACCTTTGTCTGATGTCATCAATCATTTCCTGAAGTTTCATCTTTGGCTTATTTGCAATTTCAGTTACATAATGTCTTCCAATCCATTCAGGGGAAACAATGGATCCAAACTTAAACTGAATAGAACATTTAAGGTCACCATTCATAGCTTTGATCTGAAAAGATCTTTCCTTGTACATCCGTGTAACATAAATTCTGAAAGGGCATTTATTCTCCTCCTTCCTCTTGCCACATCTAGCTACAATTCTTTTACTATCATACTTTTCAAAGTATATTCTGTAACTATGTGATAGTGCATAATTGGTGATAGAAAACTTCAGTTGGGCAGGGGATTTAAAGATGTTACCAAGCTTTGGTACCATCTTACCCCACTTGATGGTTGGGTCATGAATTCTATAGTTGTTTTTCAATACCTCCTGTTCGTCTTCATCACTCTCCCAATCAGTAGCATGGTACACTTGTGCTCTGATATCATCTGCCATACTAGAATTTCGTAGGTTTTCATCACTTAATAGAACATTTAGGAAGATATCCTTACATTTATCAAGTGAGGACACAAATTCTTCCTCTGTTCATGGTCCATGTAAATGTTGTGGAGTTCAATATCCATTTGACTCAAGCCAGAAAATGGCTCATATATGCCAGTAAAGGATCAGTGTACCTTTTGTCTGATGAAGCCATTACATCCTCCTGCATAAACACACTAAGATTAGGAACCCATTTCAAGTAATGTTGAATGTAAACATACCAGGATCATGACCTGTAAAAACCTTAGCTGTCGAAGAACACTTTTACCCTAATCGTCTCCAAGAGACCCCACTCTTTTCTGTATGTATACAAAATTTCAGTCGATGAAATGGGAAAAGGTGAAAAGTGATCGGGATAAAGAGGGAGGATGAGGATGCGATAGTTTAACTTACCTAACGGACTTGGAGTTTTCTCCCAAACGACGTTAATGAGCCTTCCAATTAAGCAAATGGTAACCGGTTGATTAAAGGGAAACCGGTTACTAGGCAAAAAAAAAAAAAAAAAAAAAAAAAAAAACACATTAAATGCATGTATGAGGCAAAAGCGGACATAAGTTTGAACTTTGGGGAAATCCATCAAGTTTGTACAAATTTAAGGTTTTTTTATGTTATTAGCCCAATTAAATACTTATGAAATAGTTTAACAATTTACTAATCAATTAAATACTTATGAAATAGTTCAACTATTTACTAATCAAATAACCTTGGTTAGAAACACTTGAATAATGTTTGCCAGCTACTATATATGGACAATCTTGACTTAAGCTAGTCAAACCCTCCTTTACGAATTATAAACCGTTATTGACCATGCACGTCTCTCTTCAATCACAACCACAGCAAGCTTGAACTCGGGACCACCGTGTAGCGTCCAAGAAGGGTTGAGCCACATTCAAAGAAATTGTCCCGGCCACTTGACTAACAAAAACCAAGAATTCTGAACATATCTGAATGTATTTTTTTAAAAATAATTAATTAATCTTGGTTTTCTCCCAATGTTGGTTCTTCTTGCTTTAGTTCTTACATTACTAATGGTTCATGCCCAGAATGATCAATGAGGTACTAACTAAACCATGCATATTTTGAACTTCAATGCCTTCTAAATCTCGTAATCAACCACTTCCCATTTCAGGCATCATAAGCATTGACTGTGGGATAACAAAAGGCTCAACATACACCGATAATTCAACTGGCATAAGCTACGTATCAGATGCTGAATTCATAGATAGTGGCGAAATATATAACATATCGGTTGCTTCTGATAAACAGCTTAGCACCCTTACAAGTTTTCCCAACAACACCAGAAACTGTTACACCCTACGACCAAAAAATGGAAAGGGTAACAGGTTTCTGATAAGAGCAAGTTTCATGTATGGGAACTATGATTTGAAGAACCGACTTCCAGTATTCGATGTCTATCTTGGACCTGATTACTGGGACACCATGAGATTTAATTCGTCATCTCAACCAAGAACCATGGAGATCATACATGTCTTGTTATCAGATTTCATGCATGTTTGTCTTGTAAATACAAATCGAGGAACGCCTTTCATATCATCCATCGAAGTAAGGCCTCTGGCAAATGATATGTACAACGAAACTGATGCCGGATCTTTATACGCTGCTACACGTGAAAATTTTGGATCGAAATCTACGACAGTCAGGTTAAACTTTTAAGACTGTTCCCGAAATTTTCATATCTAAATTAACCATTTTTACTATTCTTGTTACTAGAAAATGATATATCGAGGAATTAGCAGAGTCCTTAATAGATAACTCAGACAATGGTAAAAAGGTTGGAAAGAGTTATTAAACAGGCATAACTTTTAATCTGTTGCGAGTTGTGAGGCTCGTTTTAACGGAAGGAAGCTATGAATGGGCCGGAGCTCCAGACAAACTAACTTTGGCCCACCCGTTGCCCCCAATTTTCTCTGTTTTGACCTTACAATTTTGAGTTTCCCCAAATTTTTGTTTATTTATTGGTTTAAATTATTCTGCTTTTTTCCTAAACTCAGGCGATTTCATGATTTTCTTAAATCATGTGATTGATTAGGCACTTATTTTCAGTTAAATTTGATTTTTGAAAATTTGAAAATGCTTGTAACATTTAGATTCATCAGATTCATCTTCTATAAGCGGTTCAATGCAAATATATCTACAATATATTTAACTAAATAGAGTTTAATTGATTGTCATATTATTTTTTTAATTCCATATAACTCAATCAATTTTTTTTGTACAATACATTGACCCGTAACAAAATTTACAAAAACTAATTTATCTTTTTTTCCTCTCTAATAAATGAAAGGTTTTTTTGCCATATATAAATATTTAATAAGTTTTGACATTTGTTATGTTGTGAAACTTTTAAATAAGTAATATCTATAAGTCATTTTATGTTTTTTTTTTGAATTTTTAAAATTAAAAAAACATATAATTTTGTATTTATATAAATAAAGTATCAAAATGTAATAAATATTATAACAAATTGCAATTAATATGTTTCTTCATTCGTTATTTCAATTTTTATTTAAAAATACTTATTATTTACATTTTAATATTTTATGTTTTTAATCAAGCTGTGTAATACACGAGTTTTATACCTAGTAGTATATATATTTAAGAGTTAAATACTTTACTTTTTCTAGTTCCATTATAATTGAACACAAAATCCATTGAATAGCAAGATGACATCTCATTATGTTAGAGTTTAATTCATTGAATGACAAATGATTCAACTCTCACATTGAACTTAATATTGTTAACTTAGTATTGTTCATACTCTAAGCCATTGAGATCAACTTGGATTTAATAAAATCTCTGTGGAACCCATGACACCTTTGGGTTTGTTACTTCTATTTTGCATCAAACTTTACTAACCTCACTATTCTTGTTTCTTGAAATAGGTATAAAGCTGACAAGTATGATCGACTATGGGGTCCAAGTGAACCTACGACACCTGATTATATTTCCTTAAACACTTCATATAATGTTTCTGCAGGGTCATCCCCAAACTTAGAACTACCATTTGATATCATGGGTAGTGCTGTCACGCCAAAAAACCTGAATCTTTCATTTGACATCGAGTGGGATCCTGTTAATACAAGCGATACGTTTTTCATTTACATGCACTTTGCTGAGATTGAGCAACTAAAAAGAAACCAGACTAGAGAATTCAACATTTATCTAAATGGGAAGCTATGGCATGGACCTCTGAATCCACTAAATCACACAACAACCACTATTCCTAGCACTGAACCCGAGGCAATAGCATCAAGGTATAAACTCACGATAAATAAAACCAGAAATTCAACCCTTCCTCCAATCATCAATGCTCTCGAGCTTTATGTGTTAAAGAAACTCCCACAAAAGCAAACGGAGGATCAAGATGGTAAGCATATGATTTGTCACTTGAGTTAGAATAAAGTACGTTTACATTAGTAATTAGAATCAAGACTATGATCTGATATTCCAAAACTCTATAATGGATATTAGCTTCTGCAATATGGAGTATCAAGTCTGTATATGGTGTAAAAAGACACTGGCAAGGAGATCCATGTGCTCCACGGGAATCTGTTTGGATTGGTCTCAACTGCAGCTACAATGATGCTGATTTGCCTCGGATCATATTCTTGTATGTATGCAGTTTTAATAACATCGAAAGTTAAAGATTTTTGTCTTTCTTGATATAATTTATTCACTACTTACTAAATACTCTGAATCAGAAACTTGTCTACCAGTGGATTGAATGGAGAAATACATCCTGGATTAGCTAGTCTCACAATGATAGAAACCTTGTAAGTCAAACACTTTTAGAAGGATATATAGAACTAAAGTATACGCAAAATTTAGCTTCTATAACTGTATGTGCCATTTTCACCATTCCTATTTCAGGGATTTGTCCAACAATAACTTAACAGGACCTGTGCCTGATTTTCTCTCTAAATTGAATTCCCTGAAAGTCCTGTAAGTTACTTCCAACTTGAACTAGCATCAAATATCTTGTTGCATGGAATAACAGATTAATCTTAGTTACTATTTATTATAGGAATTTAAAAGGAAACAATTTCAGCGGACCGATTCCAAAAGAGCTTCTAGAAAAGTCAAATAAAGGATCATTGCTCTTGAGGTTTCTACTGATTTTCTGAATTAATTTGAATACTATTATTTACTTCCGAATGTAACATTCATTCCCCAAAATCAGTATCGATGATGAAGATTATTGTGACACAAAGCATTGTGAAAACAAGGTTAAAAAAATCCTTGTTCCGGTAATAGCAACGGTTGCTTCCATCTTTGTGATTATGACAGCTCTCACCACCATATGGATGATAAAAAAACAAAAAGCACATGGTGAGAAACCTTGCAATTGCATTCGATAACTTTGAACAAAATATTTTTTCAAAACTCACACATGCACGAATCAAGCACATGTTTTAGTTATGAAAGTTCAGTAACTGAAAGATTGCATTCAGAAAAAAGGAAAACAAGCAAGGGGTTGGAAATAAAAAAACAAAAGTACACATACTCAGAGATAAAGAGCATCACTGACAATTTCAAAGTTGTTATTGGGAAAGGAGGATTTGGTGAAGTTTACCATGGTTATATCGGTGATGTTCAAGTTGCTGTTAAGATGCTTTCTGCATCATCTCAACAAGGAGACAAAGAATTTCAGGCTGAGGTAACTACGTCTCTTACATATCTTATTCTGAAGTGCAACATTGATCATATGCTTAAAATCAGCAAAAAAACATGTGTTTAGTGAAAACTGCATGGGTAATCTAACAATTTCTCTCATACGTAGGCTTATCTTCTCTTGAGTGTTCACCATAGAAATTTAACTTCACTCGTTGGGTACTGCATTGAAGGCAAGCACAAGGGAATCATCTATGAGTACATGGCTAATGGGAACTTACAAACGCATCTTTTTGGTATTTGTTATTATTGACATTTAATGTTTAATTTGGACATATGCATATCTTCTTAATACATCCCTTTACAACCTTAACATGAATCTATTAATAACACGTAAGAACAAATACTAATATTAAAAAATCAACTGAGCAGATACGAGTTCAAAGGTCTTGAATTGGGAAGAAAGACTACAAATAGCGTGTGATGCAGCAAAGGGTCAGTAAGCAAATGATTTCAAATCTACTTACACATAATTTTGGCTTCTATATATATACGATCATCAAGATTCTTAATTCATATGGGGTTATACTTTTTAGGTCTAGAGTACTTACACCATGGATGCAAACCACCTATAGTCCATAGAGATGTGAAGTGTAACAACATCTTACTGAATGAAAAGTTTCAGGCAAAACTAGCAGACTTTGGGTTGTGCAGAGCTTTTCCAACAGAAGCTGCTACACACATTTCAACAGAAGTTGCTGGCACTCCAGGGTACCTTGACCCTGAGTAAGTTTGTTTACTGAATCTTAAAGCTTTTATTTATGTTGTTAAGAATTTGGAAAAACGATGTCATTTAATTATGTTGTGTTTGAATCTTTTGGTTGAATGAAATAAGAATTCTGGGTTGCAGGTATTACTTGTCATACAGGTTGACTGAGAAAAGTGACCTTTATAGCTTTGGGGTTGTGCTTCTAGTGATAATTACAGGTCAACCAGCAATAACTAGATACGAGAATGACAACATACACATAAGCCGATGGGTTAAATTACAGCTCGCAGAAGGGGATGTGAAAAGTGTGGTTGATCCTAAGCTACTGGAGGATTTTGATGATGATTCGGCATTGAAGGCAGTAGAACTGGCAATGGCATGTGTTGCAAACACACCCAACAGAAGACCCACCATGAACGATGTGGTGATGGGGTTAAATGAATGTTTGGTGGCAGAAAGAGCTCGCCTGGAAACCAAAGTACTAGATAGTTCAACTGAAATCGTATCTGTTGATCTCGAGGATGAAAGGTGATCAACACCCAAGATGATGAATTAAAATATAACACCACATTCTTTATTTGTTTCTTGGGCTTCTTGGTTCTAAATTAAGTATCCTTATGGAATGAGCGATATGACTGCACAAGCTTTATCTCTTTTTACTTGACTTGTTGTGCTCAATAAGTTGAAATCAATATGTTCATGAAGTTGGTGTATGTTTCCAAGATATTCTGTGATCCTTTTGATCTGCCTTCATGTTAGCATTCCATTAAATGAAATCTTTAACTTATAAATATATGCAACTAATTAGAATTTGTGATAAGACACAAATCAATATGGTTTCACACAATAAGAATCGACCTTTATCCCGACCACTTCTTTTAATCCTATGCCGAAGACATGTCGTTGGTAAAATATCATCGGCGTAGCCTCGTTGTTGGAAGTAGAAAAAGTCACCAGGATATATATACCCTATACCGACGACATGTTGTCGGGTCCGTTGAGACTGATTTCGGAGAAAAAAACCTATAAAACCATTGTAAGCGTATTGTATAAAAAAAAAGATGATGATGAACACACTCAGATACACAACATGAATATCTCGTGTATTCATGAACCATATTGTTTTACATTAACAATACTAATTAATATACCTCACTACATAATCATATTGTACTCTCTCAACTGTAACAAAACAGTCATAAACACTTTAGAACATGATTACAAACTTGTATGACTCAAAGATTGAAGTCTTAGAAGAAACCTAAATAGATTTAGTGAATTGAAAAAAACGAGACAGAACTGTATTGCATTAAATGACCCGTCTAAACACTAACTTCAGATAACTTATAATATTTAAAACGTATTAGTTATATCTTAAATATTAAGTGGTATAAAATACAAATCTTTTTGTATAAATAATTTATACGTAAATAATTCACAAACACTTCCAAAAAGTTTGAAGATTTGATTTAAAAAAGGTTATTAAAAAATTTAATTTGGAGCAAAATAATAATTTTAAAATATTAAATTCATGTACGTAAATTAATTTATATTTCTTAAATTAAACATCTACATTAACTAATTTACATCAAATTTATAAACAAACCATATAAATATAAGATCTAAACATATATATTAAAACCCCTCGTGCCTATACACAGTAAAGTTCACCTATTTCTGATTTTAACCACAACAATATGTACACAACGACTCTTTACATCCAACGCCATATTACATATGTTTCTTCACATTCTTTGAATTCCTTCCTTCTTCGTTTCCGATCCTCTGCGTTAGACATTTTCGTTGTCTTTTCCTCCAAGCAATTACAATTTGGACTCCAACAATTCTGATTCATAAGGTATGTCAATTGCAAACTCTCTCTCTCTCTCCCTCTCTCTCTCTCTCATATGCAAAGAAACTTTCTCCAATCTTTCTAAATATGTGCAAAAATATCGACAAATTGGTTTCCTTGATATGTAAGTTTTTTTGATTTTTGAAATACTTCTTAATCATACTACGAGTCAGGAACAAAAAGGCTTTATTCCTTGGGAACGAAATACCCAACAACCCATTCTTCCGTTGGTCGAAGACGAAATACCCAACAACCCATTCTTCCGTTTCTGAATGATTGTGGCAAATTATTATTTTCATGTTGATTTGTAAAGAAGGATAAATAAATTAAGTATTAAACATAAAGAAAGTAGATCCATGTGTGAAACCCTCCTGTTTGTAAATAGCTTTCTTACCAACATGATGTTTACTATTGTTATCAGGGGAAATGTTGATGTAATTTTTTCTTTATTACCTTGATTTCCAAACCCTTTCAAAGCCATTTCCCCCACCCCCTGTATATTACTTTGTAAAATCCTTACATAGAAATCAGAAATATGCATTTGGTAAACTTCTTGATGCCATATCTAAGAAAAAGTGGAATGACCATATGACAATTGTTTTTTTTTTTCAAAACTTTAACTGCATCCAATTTCTTGAATTGCTTATTAAAAAAGTTATTATGGGTTGTAGCAATGGTCCTCCATAAAAGTCACCTCAGACACAAACCCCAAGTCCTCAAGAACTGGCAATGCAAAAGCAAGACCTTTAGGAACTAATTTTGGAACGTTTCAGATTTGAACCTACATGAACATAGTTGTTTCGTGTTTTACAGACCTTTCTGATGTAAGTTTTATTTCTTCAATTTTCATTATCTTTTTGGGGGTTAAACAACCAGAAAGACTATAACTTAATTTTTTGTCTTTCTGGTGCTTTCTGATTTTAATATTACTTAAAAATGAAGCCTTTATCAGTAATGATCCTTAATATATTGATATTTATCACTTGTGCTTCCTAATTTTGGTCCTAATTTCATAGGTTTCATAGATATTTTGTCCTTCATTTGGTCCTAATTTTAGGGGTCTTACAGTTTATGAAGGACGCATAAGCCCCATAATTCTAAATTTCTCTCAATAAGTTGCTACACCTTCACTTCTACTACACATGATATGAAGGGGTATTATGGGAATTCAACACGAATATGCATGTCATGTGTATATGTCTTTGTGTTTACATAAAGATTAAATCATTGAGGTATTAGGAACCCTTTGGCTTGTGACCTTTAATTTATCTTGGATCTTGATTATTGTTTTCAAAAACCATGGTGAAAGTCATCAATCCATCATTGTTAAATGACTTTTTCTAATATATTGTTGATATATTTTTTTTAGACGTGTTGGAGTTGTTAGACGGAGAATCAAATGACTGGTGGGCTTAATCATATTTTTTTTGAATTTTATAATTTATATATGTTATCTTCTTTTTTAATATAATTTTGAATAAAAATTATGTGTTTCAGATACACATAATTCATCTGCAACTCTTCATCAGAGCCCATAAGGTAGCAGTTTTTCTTTGGCATAATTTTCTACAGTTTTGAATTGTAATGCATATTTAAGAAAACAAATTTGAGGTACAATAGTAGATTGGATATTTTTTTCACACAAGTAAAGACGGAAGGAGTGCATGAAATACATGCCTTTATCTAGGGGGCTTCGTATTTACATTGCTCTTGGAATCTCCCGAGCTTTGAAGTAAGCATCTCATAAATTCTAATTTTCCTTTTAATTTTAGGGTATAATGTCATTTGCATTATTATTTAATGCCATAATTATGAGTAAGCTACAGAAAGAAAAAAAAGAAAAAAAAAACAAAACAAAACAAAACGTTTTAGCATCAAAGTTGGCTAACTTTCATATGTATTACTTACAAATTATGCAAAAATCACATTTTGTGAAACTAAGTACGCATTTTATGTTTATTTTTAAAAGTCTATTTCTCGCTTTCACTAGTTTTAGTAATTACATAATGTTCTATTATCATCTTGATGAATTTTATCACTTTATAGGGGCATCATTTATCCGACGTTCACACAAAAAAAAATAAACAACAGTTCACAAAATTAACCAAAATAAGGGCCACATGCACATACAAGATGCCCAGATGGTACCACAAAAGAGCAAAAACTAGAACATATATACACATGTGGAGAAACGTGTATATATATATATATATATATATATATATATATATATATATATATATATATATATACATATATATATATATATATATATATATATATATATATATATATATATATATATATATATCAAAGCATTGACATTTCTAATTTTCTCTTATTCGACCATCATATTTTGTAGGTAATAGAAGAAACGAAAGTATGGTGCAATGTAGAATATATCAACAAACATGCGTTGCTATTTTTTTCCCTTTTAGTTGCCAAGTTTTACCGGAAAGTACATTCTCATTGAGTTTTACATAAGGTTTTTGCTGTAATTTTTGTTAAATCTATTATAGCCGTCAAAAGAGACTGATATATATTCATACAAGTGAACAAATGATAGACGAAAGCTAAGTCAGTTGTCAGGTTGAGTCTCCATCATCTACTTCAACGTGCCCTTCCTCCTAAGGATACACAGTTGCATAAATGCAATATTGTCCTGCATGTACACATATTCACCTTTTCCATCATCTAGAACTTTCTTTGAGATTACATAATTCATATATGGCAGCCTTGTGCAAGATAGTTTGGTGGAAATCATTTTTTATGACGTATCCTTCCTCAAGCTTCGCCTTGACTGCCTCCATAACGTCGTCCATCTGTTGCAGGTGCTCAATCATTTCTTGAAACATTTTTTGCATATCTTATGTTTTCATTTTTCCTTTCTCTTATTATCATATTGCTAGCTTGGGTGTGATTCCATTAGAGGCACAACACTTGTTGTGCTTGCTTCCAAGAGATCATAAAACAAGAATTCTAGTTGTTTGCTATAACAACTAAAATGTATGTAATCCTAAAACCTTCTTCTATTAAGTTTCAAAAATATCCTAGGGTTTTTAGGAATTTTTTTTATGTTCTTAGTTATAGGTTCAATAGAGAAAACATAAATTCTATTTAGGTTGCATGCAAACTTTTTTTTTTACTTGGTATCAGAGCATTTGGTTTGATTTCTGTTGAATTTACTATAATTGTTGAATGTGATCAAATTAGAGTGGTTTATTGAAGTTAAACCCTAAAAGGCTATAATTTCGACAAAGGCTAGGTTTTACAAACCCTAGCCTCCACCCTTTGGATTTAAAATTTAGAGCTAGGGTTTTGAAACCCTATCCTTCCTCCCCAAGTAATTACGAAAATAGTAGTTAGTTAGGGTTTTCATATTTTAGAGAAATGTTAGTTTAATTTGATTAAAAGGGATAATTATAAAGTAGCTGAATCCTACACCCTAATTTTCGAAATTTAGAGGGTAAGATTAGGATTAAATTATTTGATTAATTTAATAATCCTTAATTGATTTAATTTATTTAACTAATTGTGAATTAAAAGATAATAACTAAATCATTATTATTTTATTTTAAATTTAATTAATTGAATATTAATTTCAAAATTTAAAATATAAACCCTAGTATTTCGAAAAGTATAAAATACACCTTATACTTTATGTAAAATTAAAACCTTAATTATTACTATATGTATAAGACTATGTCCATAAATCGATAGTGCGCCTCATTCACGAGGCTAGTCTATAAGGGGGGGGGGGATTAAGAAACTGCTTATAAAATGGTAGCTGAATGAGTATCCACTCTCACTCACCGCTTCCTTGATTAGTGGAGGGTCGTTAGCCGAACGGATTTTACAGGACAATTAATTTTCATTAAAATTATAATGATATTAAAAAGTACTACAACCTTTTTTTATTAAAATCACAAATCTAGCTACTTTAGGAAAAATGTGAATTTCTATGCTAACCCATGAAATTGCACATTACACTTTATAAGTCGTTAGTGGAGTGTGCGTGGTTAACAAACACACTAATATGGACTAGTAAAGAGTTGTAATGAGTATCTCATAAGTTTTCATTGTTGATGGAGCGTATGTGGTTTACCATCACATCAGTTGGGATAATAAATGACAATGAGGTTACCAAGCATATTTGCATGGTTATTCATATCTTGTTTGTGATCTTTGGTATCCCAATCACAAATAGAAGAGCATAATCTGAGATTAAAAATGTCATTGAATTAGTTTCATCAACCTCAAAAGACCTACGAATTTCACTTAACTTAATTTATTTTAAATTTCATTTGGTGGAATTGGTAAATCGTCAATCGCCTACCTTTATAAAATTTACAATTATATTACGACATCTCTTTTCTATGTTGTGAATTATATAGTTTGATCTTAGCCTTAATATTTTATTTTGGGTTAGTATATTAAGCATTATTCTTATCTAACTTAAACTACCTTCCTTTTTATAGATGTCTACTCAAAGTGATGCTTTTGGTTCCTCCTCCTCAAAACACCATAACTTCTCTTTGCTCTCTGTCTGCTTCAAAATCATATTGGATGGTTCCAATTATAAAGATTGGATGCGAAGCATTAAGATTTCCATTCAATTTGAGAACTAAGAATATTTTCTTGAAGAGGAACTCAATGAGATCAACAAAGAGTAGGCCACTGTTGAACAATTATCCACTTACAATAAGCACTACGATGATGTAACAAAATTTGCTTGCATCATGATAGCTACCATTACCCCTAAGATGCAAAGGTCTTATGAGGATTATTGGCCCTACGACATGATCAAGAACCTTATGGAAAAGTACCATAAGCGAGCTCTTAAAGAAAAGTACGAAGTGGTGAAGTCAATCATGGCATGCAAGATGAAGGAGGGGAATTTGTATGTGGCCATGTGTAAAGAATGCAACGTGGCGTGGAGCGCCTTGTTAGGATGAATGTGAATTTTGATGAGGAGTTAGCTATTGAAATGGTCCTAAACTCCTTACCTAGTTGTTATGATCAGTTCATTCTGACATATCATCTAAACAACAGTGAGACCACCCTGGCACCATTGCACACTCTCCTACAAACAACTGAACCATCAATGAAGGGAAAATGTATTTCCTCCACTCCTGTTAGTGCTCCCCTCCTAGCCACTGGACAAGAAAAGGGTAAAAAGAGTAAAGGTTCTCCCAAAAAAATTGGAAGGGAAAGTGTCATCCAGGGTCATCTAGTAGTAGCCCAAAAGGAATGTCTAGTATAGATCATCCACCCTAGTCTAACCCAAAGAGGCTATCTAATTTTACTTCAACGACAAGGGGCACTAGAAAAGAAGTTGCCCGAAGTATCTGCAAGATATCAAAGAAGGCAATGTGAAGCCAACTTTTGCATGTATGTACACTATTTCAGCTAATAACTCATCATCTTCTCATTCTTGTTTCCTTGATACGGGATGTCGATTTCACATTTGTTCTGATTTGAAGGGGCTAAAAAGAAGTGAGGAGGTGGAGCACAGTAAAATGAACCTGATCATGGGGAATAGGCGATATTTTCTTGTGACCAATATTGGAGTTTCTAGTCTAGTGCATAGTAATGGTGTTAGTTTAGATTTACTAAATTATTGCTACTCGTCAAAAATGACAAGAAACATTATCTCTTTTCATGCATTTTTCACACAAGGGTTTAGATATTCATTAAATGATTTGAATGGTTCTATTTTTGCTTATAAAAATGGTGTTTTTTATTTTGAAGCTTTACCTTGTAAAGGTGTGTACGAAACTATGACATTTGTTGATAATCTAGGCAATAATGTATTTCAAATTGCTTCATCTAATGGTATAGACAAAGCGTGTGCTTGTGGTATTTTTGTCTTAGACACATCAACAAGAAACGCATTATCCAAATCCAAAAGGATGTAGTGTTGGAACCATTTGACCCAAGGTCAGATGATGCGTGCGAATCTTTTCTTTTAAGTAATATGACAAAATCATCTTCATTGGATCTTGTGAAAGAGGTGAAGGTTTGTTAGACCTCATACATAAAGATGTGTGTGGGGCCATCAGATCCACCATAAGGGATACAAACGATTTTATGTAACATTTATAGATGATTATAGAAGATATGGTTATATTTACTTAATCAAACATAAATCAGAAACCTTTGAAAAGTTCAAAGAGTTTAAACATAAAGTAGAGAATCAATTAGGCTATAAGATAAAGATGATTTGATCAGATAGAGGCAGAGAGTATCTTATTATCGATTTCCACGACTACCTCAAGGAATGTGGAATAGATTCATAACTGACCGATCCTAGGACACCACAACTTAATTGCATGGTTGAGAGGTGCAATCGAACCTTGGTTGACATGGATCATGCCATGATGAGTCAGACTTCTCTTCCAATTTCATTTTACGGGTATGCCTTAGAGACGTCCTCTCATATTATTAATCTTTTCCCAACTAAGAAGGTTGCCAAAACACCTCACGATATGTGGACATAGAACGTTCCCTCATTAGCACATATCAAGGTTTGGGGTTGTGAAGCTTTCGTTAGACGAGAGACTCACAAAAAGATTGAACCTCAAAGTGAGATATATATTTTCACTGGCTACCCACAGAAGTCCTTTAGATATTTGATATACATACCTAGTGAGAACGTGGTCTTTGTAGCAAAAAGAGGACTCCTTCTCGAGACAGAGCTCATATGCAAAAAGTACTGTATTGAAAGATCTAGTATGCTCAAGATTCATATTAAAATGATATTGTTAAATAACATATGATCCTAAGGGTCACACTAATAACAACTTGATATAAATGAGTATTTATTAGAAATTAGTTTTAATAAATATTCATAAACTCTTATAATAATTTGGGAGATATATTTATTTCAAGGAAATAATTATTTTACAATACAAGTAACATATATTATTTCATAATGTATGAATTCATAAGTCATGTACAACATTTTGGACTAGGTAAGCCTTTTTTTGTCTTTTAGCAAAATGACAAAGTTTATATCTTATAAACTTTATGTTTATAAAATATAAACATAATCCTCTCTTTTCATAAGCGTGGGCCGGCCATGCATGGGGAAAGGAAGAAGTATGGCTCACTTAATTGTTTAATCAAAGTATACAAAGTATGGTGTATGCTAGGAGACAAGATGGTCTAAAGTGCTTAATGGTTAAAGACTCTTGGACCATCAGTCTGTTATAGATAAGTGGGGAGTGCTTTCATCATGATTACTCCTTCCTGCTTTGGCCGAGAGCACTTCTCCCCTCTCCATTTTGTCTCTAAATTCATGAACTTTAAAGATATTTGTTTCTTGCATTCTCTCTTTAAGTCATAATCTTATTTTGACTTAAAGCTAAGGAGTTGTATCTAGCATTACATCAAGTTGGTACATTGTTGGTGTCTCAAGGGTTCATCCTCACTCCATCAACTTCCAAGCCTCCCCTAAAGGAATCAAAGTGCTTCAAAGGCTGTTACCACTTCTTCCTTATATGGTTGTGTTTTAAAATTTTCCTTTACTTGTAATGACCATAAAATTCCAACCAATTTAAACTTTTCAAAAACAGCCCGATTTCATTAAATTATTACAAAAAGGTTTTCAATACAGTTAATTTAGAGTATTCCCAGAATCACATCACAACATAAACATGAGGAGTGGTACGATCACGCCTTTGCCTTGCCATGGTCTCCTGAAGAACCTGAAAAACATTAAACCACAACTGTAAGCCCCAAAGCTTAGTGAGATATCCCGAAAATACCAACCACATATACCATACACGCATAACATGCCATATCATATCCGATCACAGAACAGCCATGCACCTCGGGTCTACTGTGTGACTGGTCCACCACACCAGCCAACAGTCCACTTGGTCCACCCTCCGAGTCTAGCCATATACACCGAGTTTGTAGGGTGATTGGTCCGCCCGCACTAGGCCTTCAATCCACCTGGTCCAATCTCTGAGTCTACAGTATAACTGGTTCGCCCGCACCGGGCCTTCAGTCGTCCTGGTCCACTCTCTGAGCCTCGGCACGTATGGTCCGCCCTCTTGGGGCCTACAACATATCCGGATCGCTCGCTAGGCCTTCGGGACAACCGGTCCGCCCTGGGTATCTTGGCCTACAGCACAAAGCAGGACCCGCCTCAACCCAACCCCAGTTCAACAACCATGTGCACATAAACATACAATCATATAACAATTCGCAGTCAACAAGCTGATCTAGCAGATCACATAACATATCATCATCCTAACCGGTCTCTAGCATAGCATCATCCTACATAAAAGGATACGGACCTTAACAAGGTCTCTAACACATACCATCCTAACTACCAGGATGGAAACATATCAAAGCAATAACATAACAACAAATACCAGGATCTCATCTGATAAAGGGCTGGCCTTGGTGCCTTAGACCTTGTTGATATTGTGAGGATAACTCACCTTGCCACTGCCGAAACTCTAAACTGAAGAAGCAGATTCTCGAATCACCGAATCACCCAAAATCCTGAACTAGCCAACATAGCACAAATAATCATTAGGCTAAGCACAATACCCTTCCAAGGATAAATTGACCAATTTACCATTAACTCGATCCGGCCCAACACTGGATAAGCTCTCAAGCCCACTAATGGCTCAAAGTCCAAAGTTATGAAGCAAAGCCCACTATCGGCCCAATTTACTAAATTGGGCTCACCTCACCAAATGGGCCTAGACCCATGGTCCAATACAACTAATGGGTCCACAATACTCTATCCATAATGTCCAGTCACCGCCCAAAATCCAGCAGCCCAATAACAACCCAATCCCTAAGGCCCAAAACGAAAAACCCAACAGAGGGAGTACGCTGGGCGTACCCTCCTTGGTACGCGGGGCGTACACGCTGATTCACAACTAGGGATCGGGGCACTGACCCGTTACGCGGGGCGTAACTTCGCTGCTCATTAAGCCCTCTTAACTTCTTAATGGCTTAAGCCCTTAAGCCCAAACTTCAGATCCTTAGGCCAAATATGCGTAAGATTCATAAAGTCTCAAACTTTATCACTTTGGACGTCCATAAAGCTCTTAATCCAAGGTCTTAATCCGTTAAGACCTTCATATCTCACACATGGAACAACCACAACCCTTGCGACCTCATTTTTCTCGCTCAAGACCTCTCCAAAGGTCTGAAAGGACAGATAATCTTGACCAACTCAAAACATGCATCAAGATGAGGACTTTTGGGACAAGAATGATGTCAAATCCTCACAACACTTATATCTATGCAATATAAATGACAAGCAAGAAGCTTTATACCTCAGATAGGCTCCAAAGGATGATATCTTTCCAAATCTATAAGCTCCAACCACTCAACTCCTTCTTTGACAACTTCCTCTTTCTTCTTCTAGCCTCTCCTTTGCCAAAATAAGCTTTCCAAGGCAAAAAACATCCAACAATGGAGGTGGAATGACTATCTAGGGTTTCTGAGATTAAGGGAGAGCTCATAGAGGCTAGGGTATGAACCAACATGTTCCTTATATTGTGGCTGACCCTAATTTTAGGGTTTTAGAACTTTAAGAGTACGCTGGGCGTACCTCTAGTACGCTGGGCATACTCAACCTTGCACCCACGTCCACTTACTCAATTACGCTGGGCGTACTCGGCGTGTCCCAACTTTCATATTTGGCCCTCTTTTTCCACTTTTCCCACAAAAGGACCAAAATACCCATCCTCTTAAATCCCCGGGACTCACAATTAAGTACTCTTAGGAACAGGGCGTTACAATTCTCCCCCACTTAAATTAGGCTTCGCCCTCGAAGCCTACGACAACTCTACTCGAGGACTTCTCCTGCAACGCACCACCTGCCATTAACCAAACCAGGTTCCTTAAGACACACCCTTCGAAGTCTGAAACTCAACCTTCCCTTTTATTGCGGTGTTCTGACCACCGCCTCAAGCCGGCCACCAGCTTCACCCTTTGATAACCACACGTATCAGATTCTACACTTCTCAACCGAGTACCACTCCATGGCACTTTTCCCGATCCTGATCACTACAATCACTTGAATCTTATGAGCTAGATAACCCTGAACCACCGGGTTCCCGATCCGAGTCCAACTCTATATATTCCATGCTGACAGAATGACCCATTCTTCAGCCTCAGAGCAACTCCCATGAGTTCTCCCCTTGCAATCGCATGCACATGCTGGACTAGCTCTAGCACCCTCGGGATGGGAAAACCCATCACACTGATGACACCTCCAAACATCCCCCAGGATAAATCACCAATACATACACAATTCCTTGATCAGAATCAAACTGGGAATCCAAGACTCCATCCCAGCATCCTTTTCGAGCCTCTTGGCTCTACCCCCGCGGAAATCCTTCCGCCACCTCAGCAGACATCCCATCCGGATGTGATTCCATACCACTGCCGCAATTGCGCTGCTCAAAGACCGTAATTGGATCACTCTAATCATAAGTTTGCAGTGCCGCTTTCACTTCCGTGAATTTACACTCCCTCCCGGAGCTACATTCCTCTTTCTTTCCTTATCAAGGAAATCCACTTGGCCGCCTTGTCACTGCGACAAGTGCCACGGTGCTCGCCTGACGCTACACCACTCCCCTATAGCATAACTGCTATCCATGCAACACACATGCTCTGAATATGCTCGTAAGGACTCTCGAGTCAATGCACTATCTCCACTAATCAAGATCAATACCCGGGGCCAGACCTTCTAATGCTAACACATCGCGACATTGTTAATCCATTTCCTCAAACCGATCTAACAATACCTGCAGAGTCTTCAGCATGACTGGACCGCCTTACCAGGCCTTCAGCTAATCTGGACCACTCTCAGAACCTTCAGCTAATCTGGACCACCCTCCAGGGCTTCAACTTGGCTGGACCGTTCTCCGAGCCATCGGCCTAACTGGTACACCTACCGGCCTTCAGTCTACCCGGACCGCTCAACTAGCCTTCATCCTCCCGAGTTATCTCTCCGGGAAATCCTCCCATGCATACTGTTCTAGCCCTCTAGGGGTTCCGAACTCTATCTCCATCATATACACTCAATCCCGGCCTGATCCCAGGCCCTCCACAATCAAATGCCCTTGGTCTGTATCCCGCCCCGCATGCCTGCCACTTACTCATACCAGCCTACGCTCTTGGCTGACAGAAACACTACTGAATCACAAGCAGCTAAACAACCTCCAATGCTCATCGATCTTCTGGAGAATTTCCCAATTCTCCCCTACTTATAGCACTGACTATCAACCACCGGTCGCCATCACCGACCTGCCTCAACAACCCTACACAAGACAAACACTTTCACGCAAACTGCGTCCCGCAAGCTCGAGCAACCTGCACGAAATCACATATCAACACTGATCATCCGAGCTCTAACGAAACTCGATCCTTACCTAAACCCTCCTCAGACTACAGATGCTACCCGACATTCAGACCAAACGCCAGATTTCCACTAATAACCCTCATGAATGATAACCAACGAAATCCCCAACACTAACCCATAACCATACCATAACCCTCAAAGAACAACGAAAACCACACCGAAAACCACACAATGAGACTAGCAGATAAACAATACTCCACAATAATCATAAGATAACAAGACATCAAGAAAGAAACATACCCGCAGCTGCATCCGACACTGCTCTAACCTCCTCTTCTGTAAGCTGAAAAGCACGACCCTGAGCCCTTTGGGGCTCCGCTCCACCCTGAACTCCACCCGTGATCCTCAAAGTGGCCGGTGCTGGAGCCTGCACCAGTCTTGCAGCAAGCTGTGGACAGTTGACCCTCAAATGTCCAACCTGATGACAATGATAACAAATCCTCAAATCCCGAACCGGGATGACTACCGACAATCCCTCGCATAGTGCCCCTCATTTTCACACTTGCGGCATGCACCATCGGACCTACAAATTCCGGTGTGACCCTTCCCACACTTCCCACAAGCATGGCTGCTCTGATCTCCCACCCTAGAATCAACAGTCTTGGACCGTTTCGGCGCCGGCTGCGACTGCACCGGAGCCTGCCTCAGCTCACGCAACTACAACTCAATCTCCAACTCATGCCGCCTGGCGGCCTCCTGCAACTCCAACAAAGTCTCGCACCTCTGCGTAGACAAAAACTGTCTGATATCTCTCTTGAGCATACTAAGATATCGGGACATCTGAGCCTGCTTCGAAGCGAACTCAGAGCAAAACATCGCCCTCTCAGTGAACATCCTGGTGATCTCAGTCACCAACTCCGAACCCTGATTTAGCTCCAGGAACTCCTGAGCCAATCTCTCTATCTCTCTCTCAACCCATGGAACATAATGAGTGTTGAACATCTCTCTGAACTGATCCCATGAAACCGCACCCCTCTGCGCATCCGAATATGACCCCATGGTCAATCTCCACCAATCCTTCGCCCCGAGCCTCAACAGATTCTGAGCACACCTCACCCTCTGATCAGCAGGTCATGAACACGTGAAGAAACACCCCTCCGCATCCGACAACCATCTCATAGCAACAATCAGGTCTTGTAATCCATCAAAAGTAGGAGGCTTCGTATTATCGAAGTCCCGATAGTGAAAACCTCGACCGACTCTTCCCCCCGCCGCTGCTACAGCCGCTGTAGCCGCCGCAACAGCCGTCTCTGTGAGAGCTGCACAACGCTCATCAAAATACTCAACCATGGCGATCTTGATCGACCCAAACAGTTTCGACAACTCGGCCCGGAACAACGCAGCAACCACATCATGTAGGATCTCACGAATACTAGCATCCAACTCGCCTGTGCTCATCTGTACAATAACCTCGGGCGGTACCGACCCGCCTGGAACTCCCTCTCCTGCTCCCGATCCTGACCTAGATCCACTCCCAGCATGCCTCAGAATCTACATAGTGAAAACACCACAAGATCTCTGATTCTTCTCACTATCCCGAGAACCAACTCTCAATACAACCCTAGAGGTCATGGTTTCCCTGATACGCATATGGGTCCTGTTCTTTCAGTAGTACGGGCCCATACTACCTTCCACACCTACCCATATTTGTATAAAGTACTACCACAACACCGTAGTGAAAACATACAAAACAAGCGCTCAACCCTCACTACTAAAGGAACACTGGAAATCTCCCACAAGGAAACCCTAGGCTAACAGGCATCATAAATCAGGCAACATTATCATGAAATCCTGAAGATCCCTAGCCTAGCACTAGCATGCTGTTCTATCAAAGCTCAAAACAAATATCATGTATGGTATTTTGGGGTTACTTACTGGCTCCGGCTGATCGTACCTCCGCGTCCTCCTTTACTCATTTTGAAAACCATTTTAAATTCTCTTTTGAAAACCCTCCTCGATTTGAGACTGGAGTCACACGAGTGTTCCTCCAGTTCCCTCAAACCAAGGCTTTGATACCAACTTGTAACGACCATAAAATTCCAACCAATTTAAACTTTTCAAAAACAACCCGATTTCATTAAATTATTACAAAAAGGTTTTCGATACAGTTAACTTAGAGTATTCGCAGAATCACATCACAACATAAACATGAGGAGCGGTACGATCACGCCTTTGCCTTGCCACGGTCTCCTAAAAGAACCTGAAAAACATTTAACCACAACTGTAAGCCCGAAAGCTTAGTGAGATATCCCGAAAATACCAACCACATATACCATACACGCATAACATGCCATATCATATCCGATCACAGAACAGCCATGCACCTCGGGTCTACTGTGTGACTAGTCTGCCACACCGGCCAATAGTCCACCTGGTCCACCCTCCGAGTCTATCCATATACACCAAGTCTGCAGGGTGATTGGTCTGCCGGCACCGGGCCTTCAGTCGGCCTGGTCCACTCTCTGAGCCTCGGCACGTCTGGTCCGCCCTGTTGGGGCATACAGCATATCCAGACCACTCGCTGGGCCTTTGGGACAACCGGTCCGCCCTGGGTATCTTGGCCTACAACACAAAGTAGGACCCGCCTCAACCCAACCCTAGTCCAACAACCATGTGCACATAAACATACAATCATATAACAATTCACAATCAAAAAGCCGATCTAGCAGATCACATAACATATCATCATCCTAACCAGGATACCAACCTAACCGGTCTCTAGCATAGCATCATCCTACATAACAGGATACCGACCTTAACCAGGTCTCTAACACATACCATCCTAACTACCAGGATGCAAACATATCAAAGCCATAACATAACAACAAATACTTGAATCTCAATCTGATAAAGGGCCGGCCTTGGTGCCTTAGATCCTGTTGATATAGTAAGGATAACTCACCTTGCCACTGCCGAAACTCTGAACTGAAGAAACAGATTCTCGAATCACCGACGCACTGAAAATCCCGAACTAGCCAACATAGCACAAATAATCATTAGGCTAAGCACAATACCCTTCCAAGGATAAATTGACCAATTTACCCTTAACTCGATCCGGCCCAACACTGGATAAGCTCTCAAGCCCACTAATGGCCCAAAGTCCCAAAGTCCAAAGCAAAGCCCACTATCGGCCCAATTTACTAAATTGGGCCCACCTCACCAAATGGGCCTAGACCCATGGTCCAATACAACTAATGGGTCCACAATAATCTATCCATAATGTCCAGTCACGGCCCAAAATCCAGCAGCCCAATAACAGCCCAATCCCTAAGGCCCAAAATGAAAAACCCAACAGAGGGAGTATGCTGGGCATACCCTCCTTGGTACGCGGGGCGTACACGCTGATTTGCAACTGGGGATCGGGGCACTGACCCGCTACGTGAGGCGTACTCTTAAGTTACGCGGGGCGTAACTTCGCCGCTCATTAAGCCCTCATAACTTCTTAATGGCTTAAGCCCTTAAGCCCAAACTTCAGATCCTTAGGCCAAATATGCCTAAGATTCATAAAGTATCAAACTTTATCACTTGGGACGTCCATAACGCTCTTAATCGAAGGTCTTAATCCATTAAGACCTTCATATCTCACACATGGAACAACCACAGCCCTCGAGACCTCATTTTTCTCACTCAAGACCTCTCCAAAGGTCTGAAAGGACAGATAATCTCGACCAACTCAAAACATGCATCAAGATGAGGACTTTTGGGACATGAATGATGTCAAAACTTCACAACACTTAGATCTATGCAATATAAATGACAATCTAGAATCTTAATACCTCAAATAGGCTCCAAAGGATGATATCTTTGCAGATCTATAAGCTCCAGCCACTCAACTCCTTCTTTGACAACTTCCTCTTTCTTCTTCTAGCCTCTCCTTTGCCAAAATAAGCTTTCCAAGGCCAGACACTCCCAACAATGGAGGTGGAACGGCTATCTAGGGTTTCTGAGATTAAGGGAGAGCTCATGGAGGCTAGGGTATGAACCAACTTGTTGCTTATATAGTGGCTGACCCCAACTTTACGGTTTTAGAACTCTGAGAGTACGCTGAGCGTACCTCTAGTACGCTGGGCATACTCAACCTTACACCCACGTCCACTTACTCAATTATGTTGGGCGTAATCCCAGCTTACGCTGGGCGTACTCGGCGTGTCCCAACTTTCATATTTGGCCCTCTTTTTCCACTTTTCCCACAAAAGAACCAAAATACCCATCCTCTTAAATCCCGGGGACTCACAATTAAGTACTCTTAGGAACAGGGCGTTTAAATTATCCCCCACTTATATTGGGCTTCGCCCTCGAAGCCTGCGACAACTCTACTCCAGGACTTCTCCTGCAACGCACCACCTGGCGTTAACCAAACCAAGTTCCTTAAGACACACCCTTCGAAGTCCGAAACTCAACCTTCCCTTTTCTTGCGGTGTTCTGACCACCGCCTCAAGCCGGCCAACGGCTTCACCCTTTGATAACCACACGTATCAGATTCTATAATTATCAACCGAGTACCACTCCATGGCACTTTTATCGATCCTGATCACAACAATCACTTGAATCTTACGAGCTAGATAACCCTGAACCACCGGGTTCCCGATCCGAGTCCAACTGTATCCATTCCATGCTGACAGAATGACACATTCTTCAGCCTCAGAGCAACTCCCATGAGTTCTCCTCTTGCAATCGCATGCACATGCTGGACTAGCTCTAGCACCCTCGGGATGGGAAAACCCATCAGACTGACGACACCTCCAAACATCCCCCAGGATAAATCACCACTACATACACAATTCCTTGATCAGAATCAAACTGGAAATCCAAGACTCCATCCTAGCATCCTTTCCGAGCCTCTTGGCTCTACCCCCACGGAAATCCTTCCGCCACCTCAGCAGACATCCCATCCGGATGTGATTCCATACCACTGCCGCAATCGCGCTGGTCAAAGACCATAATTGGATCACTCCATTCATAACTCTGCATTGCCGCTTTCACTTCCATGAATTTACACTCCCTCCCAGAGCTACATTCCTCTCTCTTTCCTTATCATGGAAATCCACTTGGCTGCCTTGTCACTGCAACAAGTGCCATGGTGCTCGCCTGACGCTACACCACTCCCCTATAACATAACTGCTATCCATGCGACACACATGCTCTGAATCTGCTCGTAAGGACTCTCGAGTCCACGCACTATCTCCACTAATCGAGATCAATACCCGGGGCCAGACCTTCTAATGCTAACACATCGTGACATACTCAATCCATTTCCTCAAATCGATCTAACAATACCTGCAGAGTCTTCAACATGACTGGACTGCCTTACCAGGCCTTCAGCCAATCTAGACCACTATCAGAACCTTCAACCAATCTAGACCACCCTCCAGGGCCTTCAACCTGGCTGGACCGTTCTCTGAGCCTTCGGCCTGACTGGTACGCCTACCGGTCTTCAGTCTACCCGGACCTCTCAACTAGCCTTCATCCTCTGGAGTTATCTCTCCGGGAAATCCTCCCATGCATACTGGTCTAGCCCTCTAGGGGTTCCGAACTCTATCTCCATCATATACACTCAATCCCGGCCTGATCCCAGGCCCTCCACAATCAAATGCCCTTGGTTTGTATCCCGCCCCGCATGCCTGCCACTTACTCATACCAGCCTACGCTCTTGGCTGATAGAAACACTGCTGAATCACAAGCGGCTAAACAACCTCCAATGCTCATCGATCTTCCGGAGAATTTTCCAATTCTCCCCCACTTATAGAACTGACTATCAACCGTCGGTCGCCATCACCGACCTCCCTCAACAACCCTACACAGCACAAACACATACACGCGAACTGCGTCCCGCAAGCTCGAGCAACCTTCACAAAATCACATATCTATACTGATCATCCCGAGCTCGAACGAAACTCGATCTTTAGCTAAACCCTCCTCAGACTGCAGATGCTACCCGACATTCAGACCAAACGCCAGTTTTCCACTAATATCCCTCATGAATGATAACCAACAAAATTCCCAACACTAACCCATAACCATACCATAACCCTCAAAGAACAAGGAAAACCACACTGAAAACAACACAATGAGACTAGCAGATAAACAATACTCCACGATAATCATAAGATAACAAGACATCAAGAAAGAAACATACCCGCAGCTGCATCCGACACTGCTCTGACCTCCTCTTCTGTAAGCAGAAAAGCACGACCCTGAGCCCTTGGGGGCTCCGCTCCACCCTGACCTCCACTCGTGATCTTCAAAGTGGCTGGTGCTGGAGCCTGCACCAGTCCTGCAGCAAGCTGTGGATAGTTGACCCTCAAATGTCCAACCTCATGACAATGATAATAAATCCTCAAATCCCGAACCGGGCTGACTGTCGACAATCCCACGGATAGTGCCCCTCCTTTCCGCACTTGCGGCATGCACCACCGGACCTACAAATTCCGATGTGACCCTTCCCATACTTCCCACAAGCGTGGCTGCTCTGATCTCCCATCCTAGAGTCACCGGTCTTGGACCATTTCGGCGCCGGCTGCGACTGCACCGGAGCCCGCCTCAGCTCACGCAACTGCAACTCAATCTCCAACTCACGCCGCCTGGCGGCCTCCTGCAACTCCAACAAAGTCTCGCACCTATGCGTAGACACAAACTGTCTGATATCTCTCTTGAGCATACTCAGATATCGGGACATCTGAGCCTGCTCCGAAGCGAACTCAGGGCAAAACATCGCCCTCTCAGTGAACATCCTGGTGATCTCAGTCACCGACTCTGAACCCTGCTTTAGCTCTAGGAACTGCTGAGCCAATATCTCTCTCTCAACCCGTGGAACATAACGAGTGTTGAACATCTCCCTGAACTGATCCCATGAAACCGCACCCCTCTGTGCATCCGAGTATGACCCCGTGGTCAATCTCCACTAATCCTTCGCCCCGACCCTCAACAGGTTCAGAGCACACCTCACCCTCTGCTCAGCAAGTCATGAACACATGAAAAAACACCCTCCACGTCCGAGAACCATCTCATAGCAACAATCGGGTCCTGTAATCCATCAAAGGTAGGAGGCTTCGTATTATTGAAGTCCCGATACTGAAAACCTCGACCGACTCCTCCCCTTTCCGTTGCTACAGCCGCTGTAGCCGCCGTGACAGCCGTCTCTGTGAGAGCTGCATAGCGCTCATCAAAATACTCAACCATGGCGGTCTTGATCGACCCAAATAGTTCCAACAACTCGGCCCGGTACAACGCAACAACCTCATCATGCCGGATCTCACGAATCCTAGCATCTAACTCGCCTGTGCTCATCTGTCCAATAACCTTGGGCAGTACCGAGCCGCCCGGAACTCCTGATCCTGCTCCTGATCCTGACCCGGATCCACTCCCAGCATGCCTCGAAATCTACATACTGAAAACACCACAAGATCTCAGATTCTTCCCACTATCCCGGAACCAACTCTCAATACAACCCAAGATGTCATGGTTTTCCTGATATGCGTATGGGTCCTGTGCTTTCAGTAGTAGGGGCCTATACTACCTTCCACACCTACCCATATTTGTATAAAGTACTACCACAACACCCTAGTGAAAACATACAAAACAAGCGCTCAACCCTCACTACAAATGGAACACTGGAAATCTCCCACAAGGAAACCCTAGGCTAACAGGCATCATAAATCAGGCAACATTATCATGAAATCCTGAAGATCCCTAGCCTAGCACTAGCATGCTGTTCTATCAAAGCTCAAAACAAATACCATGTATGGTATTTTGGGGTTACTTAGTGGCTCCGGCTGTTCTATCACGAGTGTTCCTCCAATTCCCTCAAACCAAGGCTCTGATACCAACTTGTAACGACCATAAAATTCCAACAAATTTAAACTTTTCAAAAACAACCCGATTTCATTAAATTATTACAAAAATGTTTTCAATACAGTTAATTTAGAGTATTCCCATAATGACATCACAACATACACATGAGGAGCGGTACGATCACGCCTTTTCCTTGCCACGGTCTCCTGAAGAACTTGAAAAACATTAAACCACAACTGTAAGCCCGAAAGCTTAGTGAGATATCCCCAAAATACCAACCACATATACCATACACGCATAACATGCGATATCATATCCGATCACAGAATAGCCATGCACCTCGGGTCTACTATGTGACTGGTCCGCCACACCAGCCAAAAGTCCACCTGGTCCACCCTTCGAGTCTAGCCATATACACCGAGTCTATAGGGTGATTGGTCCGCCCGCACCGGGCCTTCAGTCGTCCTGGTCCACTCTCTGAGCCTCGGCACGTCTGGTCCGTCCTCTTGGGGCCTACAACATATCCGGACCGCTCGCTGGGCCTTCGGGACAACCGGTCCGCCCTGGGTATCTTGGCCTACAACACAAAGCAGGTCCCGCCTCAACCCAACCCCAATCTAACAACCATGTGCACATAAACATACAATCATATAACAATTCACAGTCAACAATTCGATTTAGCAGATCACATAACATATCATCATCCTAACCAGGATACCGACCTAACTGGTCTCTACCATAGCATCATCCTACATAACAGGAAACTATCCTTAACCCGGTCTCTAACACATACCATCCTAACTACCAGGATGCAAACATATGAAAGCCATAACATAACAACAAATACGCGAATCTCAATCCGATAAAGGGCCCACCTTGGTGCCTTAGACCCTGTTGATATAGTAAGGATAACTCACCTTGCCACTGCCGAAACTCTGAACTGAAGAAACAGATTCTCGAATCACCGACGCACCGAAAATCCCGAACTAGCCAACATAGCACAAATAATCATTAGGCTAAGCACAATACCCTTCCAAGGATAAATTGACCAATTTACCCTTAACTCGATCCGGCCCAACACTGGATAAGCTCTCAAGCCCACTAATGGCCCAAAGTCCCAAAGTCCAAAGCAAAGCCCACTATCGGCCCAATTTACTAAATTGGGCCCACCTCACCAAATGGGCCTAGACCCATGGTCCAATACAACTAATGGGTCCACAATAATCTATCCATAATGTCCAGTCACGGCCCAAAATCCAGCAGCCCAATAACAGTCCAATCCCTAAGGCCCAAAATGAAAAACCCAACAGAGGGAGTACGCTGGGCATACCCTCCTTGGTACGCGGGGCGTACACGCTGATTCGCAACTGGGGATCGGGGCACTGACCCGCTACGCGGGGCGAACTCTTACGTTACGCGGGGCGTAACTTCGCTACTCATTAAGCGCTCATAACTTCTTAATGGCTTATGCCCTTAAACTCAAACTTTAGATCCTTAGGTCAAATATGCCTAAGATTCATAAAGTCTCAAGCTTTATCACTTGGGACGCCCATAAAGCTCTTAATCCAAGGTCTTAATCCATTAAGACCGTCATATCTCACACATGGAACAACCGTAGCCCTTGGGACCTCATTTTTCTCACTCAAGACCTCACCAAAGGTCTAAAAGGACAGATAATCTCGACCAACTCAGAACATGCATCAAGATGAGGACTTTTGGGACATGAATGATGTCAAAACTTCACAACACTTAGATCTATGCAATATAAATGACAAGCAAGAAGCTTTATACCTCAGATAGGCTCCAAAGGATGATATCTTTCCAAATCTATAAGCTCCTACCACTCAACCCCTTCTTTGACAACTTCCTCTTTCTTCTTCTAGCCTCTCCTTGCTAAAATAAGTTTTCCAAGGCCAAACACACCCAACAATGGAGGTGGTACGGCTATCTAGGGTTTCTGAGATTAAGGGAGAGCTCATAGAGGCTAGGTTATGAACCAACTTGTTCCTTATTTAGTCGCTGACCCTAATTTTACGGTTTTAGAACTCTGAGAGTATGCTGGGCGTACCTCTAGTACGCTGGGCGTACTCAACCTTGCACCCGCGTCCACTTACTGAATTACACTGGGCATAATCACAGCTTACGCTGGGCGTACTCAGCGTGTCCCAACTTTCATATTTGGCCCTCTTTTTCCACTTTTCCCACAAGAGGACCAAAATACCCATCCTCTTAAATCCCGGGGACTCACAATTAAGTACTCTTAGGAACGGGGCGTTACACTTTACTTGCAAGATGATCCTTGGTGGGTGATAAAATGTTTATGTTATTTATAAAACTCAAGTCTTCCGTTTGCCATTATTGGTAGTTTTCGAAACTAAGTTTTAAATCAAACCCAACAAGTGGGAGTACCATTGACCTGGAAGTGATTCAAGAGTCAACCGATGAAGGAATCTCTGAAGATGCTAGGGTTCACCCAAAAGAAGAGATTTCAGTTGAACCAGTTGAAAATTCATTACCCCTTCATCGCTCTAGTAGAGTTAGGATGCCACCTGAGTTGTATGGCTTCCGTATAACTACATATGTGTAACGTCCCAAAATTCAAGACTAAAAATTTCTTTTAATAAAACATTGCTTTAAGCAAAGTCACCAATCTAAAACATAATCAAAGTATTAATTTCCAAAACACATGTTCGTTATCAGAGTAAACATTCCCAGGGTGTCTAATCTATGGTGTGTGCCATGCGATCACCCCGAGCTCTTCCTTCCACTACCGGAAGTACCTGAAACCAAAACTGAAAACCGTAAGCATGAAGCTTAGTGAGTTCCCCACCCTACCACATACCATGCATAACCACATACTGCACATACTGGGCCACGCCCGCTATGTTGTGCCTCGCCTCCTACCCCGGGCCTCGCCCGCTACAACGGCCTTGCCGTTCCAGGCCCCGCCTGGCTTTGAGCCCCGCTCGGATACAAATCTGTTTAACTTAGGCCTCGCCTGTCACAGGGCCTCTCCCACTAACATATAATAGCACATAAACATATCACATCACATCACATAAACTAAACATATATTAATGGATCTTGTCCTAAGGCCTCGCCTATCTCTAGGCCCCGCCCTTGTCCTGCTACTGATGAGTCATGGAACCCCGTCCATACTCCTGCTGATAGTGAGGTACGGGCCCAGCCCAACCTCACTCCTTCTCTATCTTGGGCCTTGCCCCTGATCTGCTGCTAATGAGATGTGGAACACCATCCACACTCTGCTATTGGTAAGTTACGGGACCTCGCCCACAGTCATCTCCCTACTAGGCACATACAAGTATCACACAGAGAACAAGTATAGACTATCACATAAACCATTCCTTGGGCACCCGCCTGCTATCATTGGACCTCGTCCTGAATATTATACTAGCTTACTGTGCCTAGGGCTAACCCCCGGGTCTTCTACTCATACTATATGGGCCGACATTGTAGCCGTAGACCCATTCACACAGAAGGGAAACTCACCTGCACTGGCTGAACTTGCTGATGATCCCACTAGCTGCTGCCCGACAACTCTCTGAACTCCTGCTCCACTAGCTCCCTGAGCTACCAATATCAATGCAACACTGAGTCTAATTGACCCCCGAAAGACAACCAAGTCAACTCTGGTCAAAGTCAAGGTCAACCTTCCAGGTCAACCCTACTTGCCGAATCACCCTATTGACTTGCCGAGTTCATATGTTCAGAGTTCTTCCATTCGCGACTCGACTCGCCGAGTCTACCGATTCCTGAGTCCTGACCTGTCCAACTCACCGAGTTTCCACTCGACTCAACGATTCGAGTCTCAACTCGAAGGGTTGGGGTTTCGCGACTTGACTCGCCGAGTCCAAGAACAGACTCGCTGAGTCCAAGACAACCTTCAATAGACTGGCCGAGTTGTTCTTCCAACTCGCCGAGTTCCTGCCCAACTTCATCCAACTTGACGAGTTGTTCATCCCACTCGTCGAGTTCCTCCAAATCTTCATGCTACTCACGGAGTCCACTCAAAGGACTCGCCGAGTCCATTCAGATCTTCATACATGCAGAGGACTTTTGAGTCATGCATGGACTCCAAACTGTGGATCTACCCTTCCCAAGCCTATTCCTCGCGTAAAGTTGCAAACTTTATGTGTAGAGAAGGAGATCTATGCTAAATACACCATAAACTAGGGTTTAATGCAAAGAGGCTCCATAATCAACTCAAGGGCAGATACTTTATGCTTCTTAGGACCAAAATATGCTTAGATCCGAAGTAGCAACTTCAGATCTGGCTTCTAACTCAAATGGATACTAATCATGGCTAAAAAGCCCCAAAACTCACACATAGATCTAGGTGCAAAGGAGTCCAAGAACTAGTTTATTACCTCCAAATGTTCAGAAATATCTTCCCAAGCCTAGATCTATAGCACCTTCTTGCACCTCCAAGATCCTTCTTCCTTCTCCAAGCTTTAATGCACTCTTCAAGGCAATAATTCGCTCAACAATGGATATGGCGGCTAGGGTTTTGTGTTCTGGGTTAGAGAGGCAGTAAAGGAACCCTAGGGAAGAGAATGACGAGCTTAAATAGGCTCCAAGTCCCAAATTTAGGGTTTTCCTCGCACAGACCTGACTCGCCGAGTCTCCTTGGCCGACTCACTGAGTCGGTCACTTACTCTTCGACCCGGATCCCGGTCGGACTCGCCGAGTCGTCCCTAAAATTAGGGGTTCCTTTCTTTTCATGGCCTTTCTGAATTTGGGTGTTACAATATGGTGATATGTTTATCAGTGATAGTACACTGGTAAATTTGGATGAAGCAGCTAACTACGAGGAAGCAATGGCAGGACCTGAGGCAGCCAAATGGAAAGAGGCACTACACAACGAGATCAATCCATGTATGGCAACCATGTTTGGAATTTGGTTGATCAACAACCTAGTCAGAATAAAGTTTGTTGCTAATGGATCTTCAAGAAGAACACCAACATGGATGGTAATGTGCACACTTTTAAAGCAAGACTGGTTACAAAGGGCCTTACTAAAAACCTTGAGGTTGAGTATGATGATACCTTCTTACCAGTGGCTGAGGTAAAATATATTAGGATACCGCTACCCATAATTGCCTTTCATGACTATGAAATTTGGCAGATGGATGTCAAAACTGCTTTCTATAATGGGAAGTTGGCTTAGGATGTTTACATGAGTCAGCCAAAGGGTTTTGTTGATGCAAAGTTTCCTAATATAGTGTGTAAGCTTGAGAAATCTATTTATGGATTGAAACAAGCATCTCACAGATGGAGTCATTGCTTCGACAAGAAAGTCAAGGATTTTGGTTTCTCAAGAAGTGAATATGAGTCATGTATATATGTCAAATCTTGTGGGAGTATTGTAACCTTTCTAGTATTTCATGTTGATGACATACCTCTTATAGGAAATGACATTCTAACTTTGAAAGATGTTAAGTCTTGGCTTGTAAAGTGTTTCTCTATGAAGGACCTAGGTGAGGTTGCCTATATTCTGGGGATAATAATTCTAAGGGATAAGAGTAACAAGCTAATTGGACTTAGTCAAAGTACATATTTGGAAAAGGTGCTAAAACAATTTAGTATGGAAAATTCCATGAAAGGAGAAATGCCTATCTAGAGTAACACCAAACTAAGAAAGACTTAGATTCTGAGTATCGATGCAGAGATAGCAGAAATGAGAATGATTTCATACAATTCCACCGTAGGATCTATCATGTATGCTATGAAATGAACTCGCCCTTACGTCTCTTTTGCTTTGATCATGGTGACTCGTTATCGTATAAATCCATGTAAAGCTCATTAGATGGTAGTTAAGAATATTTTCAAGTACATACGAAGGACTAAGGATTGGGTCCCAATACTTGGTGGCGGTGATACGTTGAGAGCAACTGGGTATAGTGACGCCAGTTTTCAAATAGATACAAACAACTTTCGTTCCCAATCTAGTTGGGTGTTTACTTTAAATAGAGGAGCAAATACTTGGAAAAGTTCCAAGCAAGAGACGATGACCAACTCTACCTGTGAACCATAGTACATGGTAGCAAGTGAATCATCGAAGGAAGTAATTTGGTTGAAGAACTTCATCGGAGATCTTGGTATTTTTCCAACCATTATGGATTCGATGGAACTTTTATGTGGTAATGAAAGGGTGGTTTCCTTGATAAATGAACCAAGATATCATTGAAGATCAAGACATATCGATAGAAAGTACCATTTCATCAGACATAGAGTAGAAGAAGGTCTCCTGACTATTAAGAGAATATCATCTGAAGATAATCCTACAGGTCCACTTACAAAGTGTCTTAGTAGGGCTAAACACATTCCGCATGCCAGGACCATTCGTATGAGATATGATATTGGTTTTAGTAATTAGATAGTTAGTTTGCAACTTGTAACAAAGTAAATGTAATTGACTTTTGGTGATTAAATAATAGAAAATTATTTAGGAGTTCATTTACTACCGTTTATCTATTGTTTATTCATGTATTTCATTTTGCATGTTTTTACTTCTTGAATGTTATGATTATTCAAATTCCATAGTCGATCATACTTTTTGAAGTAAGTAGTGAACTAAGACTGTCATGAATGGAATTGTAGATTGTCTAAAGAGTTTTAGACATACCAATGGTATTGTTGCAATGTTCATGAGTACTTAGAAATGGAGATTTATGTATTGGATTAACTAACCCTCATAGAATTACTTCATGAAATTAATCACGAGTAATTCTGAGACGATAATATCTTATGATCTTGAAATAGAGATATATGAGTTGTAGTTTAGAAGTCGGTTGTGCATTAAGAATATGTAAATGCATCAGTAACTTGATGTTATAAACCATATTGTCATGCATTATTTGATGAGTAAATGGTGCAAGTATATAAGTCAAGGTTTATTTTTTCCTTTTGCCCTAATGGGAAAAGGGATATGTTTGAGCCCTTTAATGATTTGGTGTTGAATTGTAGTGTCGGGCCCGACCAGGACTAAATTGATGTGTTCAATAAGAAGTTCTATGTCATCACAAATCAGAAAATTGGCAAACAAATCTTTGACAATGAGATTGATTCTATTCCATGTCTCGTGTTCGAATGATATCTTGTAGAATGGAGGATTACATGATCACATATCTTAGGAATCATAACTGACTGGGCTAGAGTTTGACAACGGCTTTTGGAAGCTACAATTTGCGGATTGTTTCCGAAGTTATACTAGAAATTATAGTTAGAGTTATCCAAGTGAGAGACTGTTGGATTAGATGTCTAAGTACATAACTAAAATTGTTATATACTTGAATTGAAAGTAGCATAGTCCTTTTGAGATCCCTCAAACCTGACAATTAGACTTGATTATTTTTAGGAGAGAGAGAATAAATTACTATTTTAATAATAAATTGAATAAATGATTGATCAATGTTTTATGAAAAAAAATAAATTGATTAGAAATCATATTATTTAATTAAGAATGAATGGGAAATTATTTGGAATTAATTTTGAGATTAATTGGATTAATTAAAAATATAGGGATTGTTTGGTTATTCATTGATAGTTAAGAAATGAGACTCTAGAACCTCATGGAATGAGGTTAAAAAAAATCTCTAAGGAAAGCCTAGAATATTTCGTCCAAGGCCATTAAATAAGAGAATTAGGCTCCTTGGTCACAAAACAAGGGAATCTAGGGCTTATCCCTTAGACCCTAGCATTGGCACCAAGTTTCCTCAACTACATAAGGAACCCCCTGGCCCTTGTTTTTGTGTATCCATTCCCTCTACAAGGCTTGGAAGAAAATTACCTCTAATCTCTCTTACTATCCTCTTGCTAGCTTAGGCGTGATTCCATTAGAGGCACGACACTAGTAGTGCTTGCTTCCAAGAATCAACAAAGCAAAATTCTCGTTTTTTGCTATAACAACTAAACGGTATGTAATCCTAAAACCTTATTCTCTTAATTTCGAATATATTCTAGGGTTTCTAGGGTTCTTTTCAATGATCTTAGTTATATCTTTAATAAGAAAAAAACATAGATCCTATTTATGTTGCATGCAAACTTAAGGGTTTTATTAAGAGGGAGCGAAGCAATGAACCCCTTTTCGAGAGAACCAACAAACTTTGCATCTAGGAAATGCATAAGTTTTTTGTAAAACAAATAAGATATTCTATCAAAGTGTAACGCTCCATATGTGAACCCTAAAATTTTAATTTAACTTTAGGTGTTTTTTCAAATCACAACTACAGGATCTTAAAACATTTATCACAATATCATTAAAAGCTATCATGTGCACAAATTCCTCATTGATGTGATGCGATCGATTCATGTCGCTCCTTTAATATAAGAAAACCCAAAACCTGTAAACAGCACGTTCGGTCGTGAACTCCTCGCGCCGCTGCCGCCGTTTCTAGGACCGACTGACGCCTCACCTGCACCACAAATCATAACCACAAAGCTTAACGAGTTCCCAAATATACCACAAACAACACATCATAAATAAGCAACTATGGGTTATCAGTAATCATGGGGAATATCAACAATCCCATTGGGAAACCAACATGTCCGGTGGGTTATTAGCAACCCTGGAGACTATCAGCAATCTAGGTACATAATATCACATATCAAAGTAACACCAAGCAAGACCCAGCTGGTCATCACACACACACACACACACACACATATATATATATATATATATATATATATATATATATATATATATATATATTACCACACAAGCTCATATAAACATGCAAGAGTCACAAATACCAGTAGCATCCTACATACACAATTTAGTGAGTCGGCATTGGTGCCTTCGACTCACAAGAACATGGAAGAGACTCACCTTAATCTGTTGGTAACAAAATAAATGCTCAGGTTGTTGAAACGGATAATCTTGCACCCACTAATAATAAATACAACCCTAATCAATAATTAAGATATTACCCCACAAATGATCCAATTATTCCAAGAATGGGAAAAAGTCCATTTTGCCCCAAAATAAGTCCCAAGCCAATCCACAATTGACCTAAAGTTAATAGGTCAAGAAAATTCAATGGTGGAGCAACGAATGAGTACTCCCTGCATACTCAATCTATGCCTAATGTACGCCACCTTTGGCCAGTACAGACAACATATGAGCTAGGTATATCCAGCGTACTCCATATCAGCCCAAATTCATCAGTAAGGGCTTAAATGGTTAAGCCACTAAGTCCACTTCTCACATCTGATCCCAAATAATGTCTTAACCATAAAGTCTTTGACTTTAAGTCATTGTATGACTAAAGAGGGATCAAACCTCATAACTCTAAATTCCACAACAATCAAGGTCACTTAAGTCATGCACGGTCCAAAGGAAATGGTAAAGCAACCATTTTTGTGGCTCAAGGCATTCAAAAACATCTAAAAGGACAACCAAGACGCTTTGGAGTACCTCATACTCACAAAGGTCAAAGATTTTGTGACAAAAGTTCATAATTACCCATGTAAAGAGCTCTAGAAAGAATATCAGCAAGGTGTGGACTTTATACCTTCAGAAGATGCACAAGATGAAGGGTTTTTTTTGGATCTACAAGCTTGCAAGCAACACTACCTTTTTCGAAGACCTTCTTCCTCAACAAGAATACATAAAATCACTAAAGATTCGAAGATCTTCACTTTTAAGGATACGGTTTGATATTAGGGCTTAAAGGTTGTGGAGGATAATTATAGGAGGTCCAATGGTGAGATAATGTGTTTAAATAGGAGTGAAATTGAAGGATCCAGTAAATGGATTCGTCCAGGCTTTTAGTATATTTGGTTTAGAATGAGTTTGTAATTATGTTTAAGGGTTGTTTGTTAGTTTCTTGAACATTTTGTGTGTTTACGGCCGTAAACACGTTTACGAACATAAACCCTGTTTACAACTGTAAACCCTGTGTACGGTCACAATCCCAGTTTACGGTATGGTATAATATATATAGAGGAGATGTTTGTCTTTAGTGGTTGTTGATGCCATTGCGTTTACAAAGAGTCCATCAAGTTGTACCTGACGATTTATTGAAATATAATCGTGTGCAAGCTTGGTTTCTTTTCATCTTATTCTTATTCTTCTTGTGTGATTGATTGTTGCTTAACTACTGGTAAAGATCCACATTTGGACCTTACAATTGGTATCAGAGCAGAAAGCGTTGTTAAGGCTTCTTTCAATCGATTTTTGGGCTATTTCAATCGATATGTTTGAAGTTCGAACCTGTTGTTAGTGTTTACGTGGTGAAGGGAATCGTTTCTACTGAAAAATCGTGTTTATAAGGGCTTTCTGGGAGTTTGCTGTCCACCGTAAACTCCACATACGGTTGTTGAATCAAGAACATCAAGAACCGTAATCTCAAACTCATCATAAACCGTAAACTATCTTTCAAGGACAATAAACACATAAACCCGAAACTCACAAACCGTAAATTCATATACCGTAAACCCTGTTTATGGTCGTAATCCCTTGAACCGTAAACCTAGTTTACGTTCGTAAACACTTTCAACCGTAAACTCAAAATATGAACTTAATTTGCTTAACTTGCTTGATTTCAAATGGATTGTCAAGGTCAAAATCATTTCCATGAACTTGACACTATTATGGGCACCACCACACGAATTCCAAGATTGATGTCCGCAGATGGTTTCCCCGAATGGAAGTATAGAATTGAAAAATACATCAAAATAAAGGACTTTATGGTATGGAGAAGCATTCTTAGAGGCCATGTTAGAATCACCACGACAGTCGGAGGCCAAGTGATTGACAAGGAAGTTGAAAACTACACTGATGAGGAGTTTGAGAAAATTGAGGAGCAAGAAAGGGCATTAGCTACCTTAACTATGGCATTATCTCCCGACATCCCTCAAGGTTTTCGTGAGTACACTTCAACTAAAGATCTATGGGAAGTCCTAATTGAAGTTTATGAGGGAAATGTGGATATGAAGGAGAGTCGCCAGGACATGTTGAGACAAAAGTTCAACATGTTCAACTACATTCTAGGAGAGTCTCTTGAGGCTCAATTACAGAGGTTCACAACTCTCACAACGGACATGAACATATCTGGGATTTACTTGACCAAGTCAGAAATCAACAAGATGCTTCTCAACGCTCTTCCCAGATCATGGGATATGTATGTTGTTGTGATTAAGAAGACTAAGGATCTAAACCGCCTCACTCTTGCTGAAACCATGGCAATCATCAAAGCTTGTGATATTGATGATAAATAGAGATCAATCAATCACATGAACTCATATTCTACTGCAAATCTTGGGATCTCATCTAACAATGCTTTATCCTCAATCATGTCCTCTTCAGGTCAAGGGTTTGCTGCTAAACCACCTCAGATTCAGACCTTCGCTACTGCATCACCTATTCCTCATCCTCAGAATCAACCATTTGTCTCCCTACATGTTGTTTCTTATCCAAATGTGCCTGCTGTAGCCTCTTCCTCAAACCCTAAGGATACTGATGAAAATCTGGCTCTAGCTACTGGGCTTGTTTACTGTTACAATGCTTTTGTAGCTAGAGATCTTCCACCTCAGCTGTCATTTGCTGATTTGCACCAGATTCATCCTGAAGACGTAGAAGAGATGGACATCACGTGGTGGATTGCTATGGCTGTCTTCAGGGCCAAGCAGTTTGCTAAGAAGACTGGAAAGAGAAACTGGTGCATGAATGCTGACAAAAAGGTGGGATTCAACAAGAGCACGCTGAGATGTTTCAACTGCCACGAGCCGGATCACTTTGCTCGTGAATGTTGAAAGCCAGATTGCAGGGTCAACAACAACAGAACGATGGTAGCAGTGGGAAACAACCGTGTAGGTGCTGCAGCTAATGGTGAGACTACTATGGATGCACAGTCTTTTGACTAGGAGGACCAGATTCAGGCTTTGAACATTTCAGGGCCAGAAAATGCTCACCTAGCTCATATCGATGATGCTTCCTTGAAGACTGATGAAGCTGATCCTAAGGCAGAAATGATGGAGTTGCAGTTTTCTTTCATGGCATCTACCTCTTCCGAGCCCAAGAAAAGCGAGGTAACCCTATCATCTTGTTCTTATGCATGTAAAGAATATGTTAAAGTTCTTCGTGATGAAATCCAATTATTACGTAAAGAAGTAGAGGACCTTAGATATGAGGGCTACCAACTTAGGAAAGGACAAAAGCCCCTTAAAGCCCAATTAGAAGATAAGATAAACGATTTTAGAAGAGTCCAGTCAGAGTATAGTGAGAAATCTGAACTGTACAATTAAGTTAAAAGGAAAAATGATGCGCTAACTGCCGAGCTTGATACATTAAAGAAAAGATTTTATTCTGCAAACTTTGCTTTTCAAAAATTTGATGGATCAAGCGAGGTAGTTGCCAACATGATCGATCATTGCATGGATTTTAAAAGAAATAAGTCAAAGGGTTTAGGATATGATAGTGTACCTCCTCCTTATAATCATACATATATGTATCAACCCTTGTCTAAAGATGAGATTGCCAACGAACCATTCATGGTTTATGGAAAACCATCTGGTTTCGTCTCAGGAGGGTTTATAAATTTTGAAAGTACTGACGCTTCTACTTCCTCTGTAGATCAACCCTTAGATCAGGCGAAGCATAGAGTTGGAGTTTCTGTTTCTGTTCCTAATTCGGATATTTCTGTTTCTGTTTGTGATTCACATGTTAAGACTAATGATGTTTTATGTGATGTTTCTAATTCTGATTCTGTTGAATTTAATTTCTTTGATGTGTTTGATGAACACTTTGGTAATTCTGATACTTGTGATAATCATGAAATATCATCAACTCCACAAGTCACAACAACTGAGACACCCTCACTTATATCTCAATCTAGTTCTCATTCATGTTCTTCTAAGAAAAGTAAGAGTGTCCATAAAGAAAACAAATCTGAGAAATGTAGTACAAGTTCAAATAATAAACAAATTTATTTTAATTGTGGTGTTAGTGGTCATATAGCTAGGAATTGTCAAAACAAGATCTTTGTAAACTATGTGTCACCAAGAGGAGAGAACGAATCTCGAGTAAGGTCCTTAATTAGATAATCCTCAAGAAATCATTCTCGAAATGATGATTGGAAAGATGAACGAAGTAGAAAAGGGTTGTTTTTCAAAAGAATAAAAGAGTTTTTATCAACAAAACTCAAAATAGTTTCCCAAAACCGAACAAGGCTCCGCCAAGATCAGTTTCGTCAAAAGGCCATTCTGGATCTTCAACCAATTCTGGTAGAACATCCAGAGGCTCAGTGCAAACTAAAAGGAAACCTATTTTAAAACCATCAGAGAATTTGATAAAACCTAAATCTCATTAGGTGCCCAAGTCAATTTCCAATCCATCATTACCACCCTCTGAAGTGATTAGGAATGAAGATCCTTGTTTGAGATCTTTATATATCAATTCAGAGAAAGTGAAAAGGAAACCCAGGACAGTGATGACCTGGGTTCCAAAATCTAAATGATTCCGATCATTTTGCAGGGACAATTGCGGAGGAATGTCATCCGTCCTTGGTACGTCGACAGCGGCTGCTCCCGGCATATGACTGGAGAAATCTCCCAATTGAGTGAAATTCAATCTTTTAATGGGGGTTATGTATCCTTTGTGGGTGGAGATGGTGGCAAGAAATTGCTAATGAGTTTGTAGCAGATCAATCTAATATGAATCAATTAGTAAATGATGGAGGTTTCAATATTCACAATCTTCCTTTTTCTATCCATGATATCAGCCAATACATACCCTCTAGAATTCAACCCGATCATCCGATCAAAAACGTCATTGGCCAGCTAGGAGATGGAGTTAAAACTAGAAGTCAGAGTGGAGACGTTAATGCATGTCTCTATTGTTGCTTTATATCTCAAATAGACCCAAAGAATGTAGAAATGGCTTTGAATGATCCCAGCTGGGTGGATGCAATGCATGAGGAGCTTAATCAGTTTGAAATGCTCGGGGTTTGGAAATTGGTTGACTTACCAAAGGGAAAAAGGTCTCTTGAAACTCATTGGGTCTATCGTAATAAGCAGGATGATTCGAGTGTAATCGTGCTAAATAAAGGAAGGTTGGTGGTTCGTGGGTTTCGTCAAATTGAGGGTCTTGATTATACTGAGGTATTTGCTCTCGTGGCTTGGTTGGAGGCTATTCGCATCTTTCTCGCATATGCTTCCTACATGAATTTCACGGTCTACCAAATGGATGTCAAGACTGCCTTCTTGTATGGCAAGGTGAAGGAAAAAATTTATGTTGATCAACCCCCTGGGTTTGTTGACTCAAAGTTCCCTAATCGTGTCTACAAGTTGGACAAAGCTTTATATGGGTTACATTAAGCTCCTCGAGCATGGTATGCGACTCTAACGAAGCATTTGCTTGAGCATGGATACTCTCGCGACACCATTGATCAAACTTTGTTTATCAAGCATGTGGGTAATGATCAGATACTAGTTCAGATCTATGTTGACGACATTATCTTTGGGTCAACCTGTCCACAACTATGCATGGTATTTGAAGGAGTGATGAAGAAAAGGTTTGAGATGCGTTCTCTAGGAGTGATGATCATGTTTATGGGGCTTCAGGTCAAACAATCTTCTACCGGAATCCTAATTCACCAAGCAAAGTATGTGGATGATATGCTGGAGAAGTTCGGGTTTCGAGATGCGAAACCTGCTCTTACACCCATGGCGGAGAGACCTTTACTGGCTCCTGATCTTGAAGGTGGATCCGTAGATCAGACGTATTATCGATCAATGATCGGATTGCTCATGTATCTGACTACTAATCGCCCAGATATAGTGTTTGCAGTCTGTCAATGCGCACGCTTCTAGGCCAATCCAAAACTTTCTCATCTTCTTGCTGTTAAACGGATTTTTCAGTATCTCAAAGGTTGCCCAAAATTCGGCCTTTGGTATCTGAAAAATCCCGAATTTGACCTTTATGCTTTTGCAGACAGCAACTATGGCGGGTGTGAGCTTGATAGAAAATCGACTTTAGGAGGATGCCAATTTCTTGGAGATAGACTGGTCTCATGGCAGTGCAAGAAGCAACATATGGTCTCAACCTCAACAACAGAAGCGGAATATGTCGCTGCGTCTGCCTGTTTCTCTCGAGTCATATGGATCCAACATCAGATGTTGGACTACGGTTTGAATTATCTAGAAACCCCAATTCTTTGTGATAATGAGGCTACTATACAAATCGCTAAAAATCCAATCCAACATTCCAAAACCAAGCACATTGACATCAACATTCATTTTATCAGTGATTGTTATGAGCGCTCGCTCATTATGGTAGGACATGTTCACACTGACAATAATGTGGCGGACCTGTTCACAAAGCTTTTTCACAAAGCTCGATTTGATGTGCTTGTGGGATTTTGAAAAATGATTCATTTTGTGGATTAAACTTTTTGGTTAGACTTAGGTTAAATTTGCGCATTTTAGTCATTTCATTCTCTCCCATGCACAAATTTAGGGGGAGAAATAACCAAAAATCCAAAAATATTTTGTTTTTGTTTTATTTTTCAGAAAAACAATCAAAAATCCAAAAATATTTTGTTTCTGTTTTATTTTTCAGAAAAACAACCAAAAATCCAAAAACATCAAAAATTCAGAAAAATCAAAAATATTATCGCTAATAGTTCTGCTTGTGATTATTGTATTGCGAAGTGATATGATCATGTGATAACAGACAACCTAAGTCTGCGTAACGTACCCAAAGTTGAAGGGTCTTTGCTCTGGTTTGATGCGTCGGTAGACACGAAAGATTCTAAATGGTCTTGACTTGGCATAGTTGAACTTAAGAAATTCTTAGTCTTGACAAATCTTGACCTAGTTAGATCCGTTCAGCCTGACAATACGACGCTCAGATAGGTTGAGCAGAGAGATATATATGGGAATCCACTTGTCACATTAAATGAACCCGTACTTGGAACCGTGGATTAACTTTTCCTCGATGTGCGGATTCTGTCCTTAATTTTGGTATTGATGGGGAGACTAGTAAATTCCGATGAATTAGGTCTGTAGAAAATTAATTTCTTTCTTTCTATCTGTCAGTCATATGTTGCACCCTTTGCGTGATTGGAAGAGATCCGACCTAGATTGCAACATATGAAAATCTATTTCTCTGCATATTAAATCTATGAAATTCTTCTTATCTGTTAGCCATATGCTGTCTCCTTTGCGTGACTAACAATTTGACCTGGTACACAGCATATGCTTCCTTCTACTTCTCAATCCCTCTAAAACTATAAGTGATAATAATCTGAATCTATCTTCTCTCCTAATGATTGACTGCTCACCCGATGTAAGGAGTACTCTGGAAGTTCTTGATTACTGTGGCATATCAGGAAGTGGGAAACATATTCCAGTGCAATTAAAATTGAACACTCAAAGATTGTCTATAGATCTCGTTGCTCAATTTAAGTGGACAACAATATGCCCGGTCGTCGTCAACTAAATGGTCCTTAAGATATAGTATCTAAGAACTTAGGATCATATATAATCTCTAGAAACTTAAGTTCACCTTGTCGTGTAACAAATAGTATGTCCAAAATATGTAACAATTTTTCGTGTTTAAGTGGACCACAATATCGACGATCGACTAGACGAAGATGTGAAGATGAAAGGTACCGATAAGTGGATTAAGGCTGTCCAACAACTTTGATCCCAGTGTCACAAGATTTTGTCAGTAGTGTTGAAATAAAGTTTGACTTTCAAAAATTTAAAATTTCCTTTATTTCTATTTTTATTTTTATTTTAATTTTATTTTAATTTTATTTTTATAATTGTCAAAAAATTATTTTTTAAATCTTTTAATTCTAAAATTTTCGAAATTAGTTTATTTTAATTTTAATTTTATTTTAAAAAATGCTCAAAAGTTTTATTTTTAAAAAAAATTTCGGTATAAAAGACTGGGTTTTACACTATGTGGGAGACTGGAAATTTCAAAGGGGGTATAAAAGGAAGAGTTTACTTCTGTAAACCCTTTTCAACTTCCTCCTCTCCTCCTTGCTACCGCAAACAATCGTTCTCTCTGTACTCTCTCTCATCAAAATTTTTCCTTGAATCTTTGCGAAATCGGCTTAATACATCTCAAAGGTATGACAAAACCGACCAAGAATCTGCTTTCTATTCGCCATTCCGACCAAAATTGAAGGAGCAATCGGAGCTTAAAGAACTGTCGGCGTTTATTGTTCATGAGGAGTTTACGGTTTAAGAACATTCAAGATCCGTAAACTTCATCTGGTCTTACGACTGTAAACTTAGGTTTTGTTCTTACGACCGTAAACCCCAGTTTTGGTCTCACGACCGTAAACTCAGGTTTTGGTCTTACGACCGTAAACCCCAGTTTTGGTCTTACGACCGTAAACTCAGGTCTTGGTCTTGCGACCGTAAACCCAGTTTATGGTCAGTTGACCAACTTTGACCGTAAATCGTATTTTGACTGCTTTTGACCGTAAACTCAATTGATTGACTATTTTGACCGTAAACTCTAATCATTTGTAGTTAAACTAATTTTTAAAGGCCAACATTATATTGTTTAATTAAGAAAACTAAATGATTTAAATTGTTAAAATTCTATGTTTTCTTACTTCGCTTGTTTAGTGCAGTTAAATGGCGAATCTTAAGTTTGCAGACATGCACAACTAGGCGATCGTGTTGGAAGATCCTCCGGCTGCTCATCCATAATTCAAGTCAATGATCTACAGGCTGAGAGAGTGTTGCTTATCTTGTGTTACCACAGTAAATCCCATCATCTATCAGAATATCATCCGGGAGTTTTGGCAGACAGCTAAAATGGACAATGACAATGGAGAAATTACAATTGAAGCCGTAGTCAAAGGTTGCAAGATCAATATTACAGAGCAGTACATTAGAGATACTTTGTTGGTCAAAGATGAATCCAATTTCCCTACTAAAATTGGAATTGATGATGTACAACAGATCCTTCAGAGGATGGGATATGAGGGTGCCTACCCTCCCACGGTGAAGAAGCTCCTGCCTCCTTACTGGTGAATCTTGGCACACGCGTTCGTGAGCTGCATTTCTGGTAGGAGATCAGGAGCCGATGAGATCTCCCTCAGGAACACAGGGGCAATTGTCTCCTTGGATGCTGGCATAAAGTTTAACTTCTCAAAGTTCATTCTTGATGAATTCCTGGTGAACATCAACGCCATGACCCGGGGAACCAGAGATGTATTCTTTCTTTATCCAAGGTTCATTCAAGTGTTCATTGATGACCAATTTCCACAAATGATCATGGATGGTGACAAGTTGGATATAAAATCCTTGGGCCCTCACACAGTTGGTCTCATCAAGAAAAATAGAAAGTGTAAGGTTGTCTTTCAAGGTTTACATCCCCTGGTGAAGTTTGGGAATTTTGCTGAGATTAATGAGTCCTCCGGGTCCCATGGAACGTCTGAAAAGACTTTGTCCGAGCCGACTTCCTCTGAAAAAGTTATTTCTGAAGATGTCATCACAGTTTTAGATCAGGATGACGACGAAGCTCAAGCTACAATTGCTCAAGTCACCGAAGAACATGAGCTGCAATCTGTACATGTTCAAAGGGATTATAATGAGGGATCTGGGAACCAAAATGAAGTATATGTGGATGTCGACCTCATGGGATTCGATAAAGATGATATTCCATTGAACTTCGGCAGTAATGATGATTTTATGACTGGAGAAGACCTTGACAACTTGCTTGACGATGTCGATGAAGTTGTTCATATGACAATAGAGACAAGGGAAAAAGAAGACTTTTTCAGAGATGCACCTCCTGTTTCAAATCCATCGGAGGAAATAGCAACTCCTATGGTGACGGTGTCAGGGATTCCTCTCCTTGATGTCATTTCACCTACATCTACGCTAATGGAAAGTGATCACACCACCACATAAGCCACTCATCCACCAAGAAAAAGACGCAGACTCGTTCTGAGATTGGCAACTCAAAGTGCCTCAGCTCCACCAACAGTTATAGTCTCAACTGAACCAATCACTGAAGGTCCTAGTACCTTCTTCGAAACTGGTTGCTCATCTTTTCCAACAGACCTTTCCCCTCCTAGGCAAGATCACGATGCCTCCTCTATTAAATTAGCCATACTCTTAGCCAGAGAACAACTTTTAACACCTCCCCCACACGGCAAAGGAATTTCTATTAGGGGTGGTAGCACAGGAGAAGAGAGTCCTTCACTCTCTGGACATCAGAAGATGGTCGATGCTCAGAGTCAGAAGAATGTCGAGTTGGATCAGAGGAATATTGGGCTTGACATTAAGGTCGCAGACCTTCAAGCTGAAAACACACAGCTCAGTATTCAAATGGCAGAACTTACTGAAGAAAATGTTGCGAAGACCAAACAGATTACAGATCTCCAGACTCATTTCGGCCTTCTGACCGCCAGTTACTATGACTTGAAGAAAAAGCTAGAAGATAAATTTGGAGACGAATTCAAGTCACCAGTTGAAGAGCCATATATTTATCTTCCTAATTAAGATGCTCCCATTGCTCCTACAACTATCAGAACCACCAACATCGTAAGCCGTTTCGAAAAAGAACCAAAGCAAGCTCCTCGTGGAAAGGCTTTAAAACGCAAGAATTCAACCCATGAAACTGAAAAGGGTCAACCTATATTCAAACAAAGTGCAAATCATAAGGCACCCTGGGATCAACAACGGGTTACTATTACGGATCTGAGCGTACGTCGCTTCAGGGACAATGATGGTAACAGGTCTGGAATTATCTCATGGGGATTCCATGACACATTGAATAAATGAACTATACAAAGACGCTCATGACATTAACTCTTTCACCAAGATTGGTCTTATTGAGCTGTCTAAGGCTCCTTTCTCAAATCCTTCAGATAATCCCAGGCCGAACCAATTTAAATCATTTTTGGAGGATGAAGTTGCTAAAGGCTTTCCTTCTACGAAGACTGCTCAGTCAATTGTCAAGGTCCACTCCAAAGTTCTTGATCCCACGACAAAACAACCACTTAGACAAGTGATGTGGCCTGCTACCGCATAAGTGAAGCAAGTCCCCATTCTTCAAAACTATGATGGTTCTCTTGCATCTATGCTATATTGGGTGTATGATGAAGCCATAGCTGCTGCGGTTATCAAGCTCAAGGAAGATTGCATTCGTCTCTATGAGAAGAGGGACTTGCTTCAATTTCGCAAATGGGACATACATCATCTAGCTACTCAACAGATTAAGGTGGCTGAGACTATCTTTGAACTGCTGCGAAAGAATACATGACAATGGTGGCTGAAATTATTGAGGAGAAGATGTGGAATGGATCAATGGGAAAATCCGATGTACTGGTGGTCGATAAGGACTGAGTCCAAGCTAGAACCAAACCAAGGGGGAGATTGAAGGATCCAGTAAATGGTTTGGTCTAGTCTTTCAGTATATTTGGTTTAGAATGATCCTGTAATTATGTTTAAGGTTTGTTTGTTAGTTTGTTGAACATTTTGTGTGTTTACGACCGTGAACTGTGTTTACGGCCGTAAACACGTTTACGACCATAGACCCTGTTTACGGTCGCAAACCCAGTTTACGGTCTGGTATAGTATATATAGAGGAGATGTTTGTCTTTAATGGTTGTTGATGCCATTGTGTTTACACAGAGGCCATCAAGTTGTACCTGACGATTTATTGAAATATAATCATGTGCAAGCTTGGTTTCTTTTCATCCTATTCTTATTCTTCTTGTGTGATTGATTGTTGCTTAACTACTGGTACAGATCCATATTTGGACCTTACAGAAACCCTAAAAGTTAAGGTTTGGCATCATCTTGCGTAGGCCCACGTACTCCTAGCATGCCCATTATACTAGGTTACACTTTGTGATCACCTCTCGCTTGGTACACCCATTGTTCACCCTGTACGCCCAATGTACTAGGCTCAACCTAAAAACCCTCCTAGATTCAAACTACCATAACTTTTTCGTTCTAACTCCAATTTCGACGTTCTTTATATCCAAGGAAAAGTGATGAAAAACCCTATAATATTATGTATATATCTTTGACTAAAAACTTATCCAACAAAAAATCCATATTTCATGCAAGGCCCTAACTTATGACTTTCCCTTTTCTACTCTTCTGCCCAAAATACAATTCAAAGGTTTGATCTCCAAACCATCATTCCCTTTGCTCAAGGACTAACTTCGCCTCCTTACGGCCTCAAAGCTTTTAAGGAATCAACTTCCGGCCAACGATCCTGAATCATAGAATGACATGGAACATGGTGTTACAACTCTGCCTCACTTAAATTAGATTTTGTCCTCGAAATCATTCCTTACTATCTCCTCTATCGAACCCAATGATCCTGACTGAACTCCCTGGATCCCAAAGAAGACTTGGAGAGTCAACTCACTCCGTTAACTACCCACCTTTACAACTGTCGAACCTAAAATAGTAGAAAATCACAAGCCTTATCAACGAATGAACTTCAACTCTACCCTAATCCTACGAGTGCCCAACTGCTACGCCTGAAATTGAAAATCCTGATCGATGTCTGACACCCAGGAAGATAGAACGATTCCAAACCATTCCCACAATGACTCAAATTCATAAACCGAACCACACAAATCTATCCCTCCTGAATAAGTTTATGGAGACCCGAAACATATACGCTCAACCACTTACTAGTACCGAAAAATCCTTATCGAAAACCAAATCAACTCCGGACTCAAAAATTGAATAGGTACAGGTGGTCCTGGTCCATCTGCCAACGCAACTCCAGCAGTCAATCAAACCTAATGAAGAACAATTCAACCAACGCTTGAACGATCACCAAGTCCACTTAACCATAGTGATGGCTACAAACAAAATCGAGTGTTGATACGTGTGAAATATAATAGTTTTAATCCTAACAAACTTAGACAAGAACCAACACACGATAGGCGGTTTACCTAATCGAATAGTAGTTTAGTGCATGTATGTAAGGTATCGAACACAAGGAACAGTGAAAATAATTAAAACTACTACTAATGTTAACTAATTTAAACAATGATTACAGAGGGGGTTTTTGTCTAGTTTTACAAGAATAGAAACTTATACAATCACTTTAAAACTTAGCAATAAAAAATTAACGACTAATTAAAGAACAAAAGACAATAGAATCAAGAATATTAATGAGACTTCCGTTTAGATTCGATTCACTTACTCCCATGGTTGATTTTGTGGAAAGTGCAAAGGATTAATGTGCTATCAATTACCTATTTCTAATATGATTAGGTTCATGTTCACAATTACTAATCCTTTAGCAAACAAATTAATTCAAGCAGTGATCAGTTGATTAACTAATAAGTTTACTTGTACTAAGTTCGAATCATGAAAGACTTGTAATGGTGATTAATTCAATTGGTTGGCTAAATTAATTCATATAAGGTTGGTCATCATATATAGCTCACACATCAATTTACTCATTCTTTAGTTAACCCTAGGTTTTGTTCAAAACACTAGGCTTATAATCTTGATGTTCACAAAATCATAAGAGCCAAGGAATCCAGAAGATGTTCATACAATCTCAATTTACTTAGTAGTTAACAGAAAATAATTGTCATTAACATATAAGGTTCTTTTAAAAAGATTAGCACGATAAATAATCAATTCAACATAATCCAAAACGACAAAATTGACAAATAGTCATAAGATCCTCTACTATAAATGAAAGTTTGGTTTTTAGCTCATGACTTCTGCAAATACAATAATAAAAACGAAATTCAACATTACAAACATGATGTAAACATAAGAATTAGGTATGTAATGATGAATTGCCTTTTATCATGTCAAGAACAAGCTTCTAGTCGAATTATGTAATCCACAACTCCTTAGGGATGTGTCTGGCCTCCAAAAGTCGGTAAAAACCTCCAGCATAAGTTAGGGTTTCGAAGAGAAACAATCCATATATAGATTCTGAAAAATGGTGCAACACCGTGTTCTTCATTAAAAATGTGTGTACGGCATGGCACTAGTCCATCGCGATTTTCTAGCACAACACGTCGTGTCGCATTTGAGTATAACACGTCATGTTCTTCTAAAATTTCATCTTCTTCGTGAAAATCTAAGATCCTAGCTTCCATTTGCCAATTCCGCTTCCTTTTCCTTCTGAGCATGTCTTTGTTGATGCAAAAGAATTTTTCAACTAATTAAGTACCTTTTGTTCAATAACTGAAACAAATGCAACGTAAAATATTAAGATAATGCATGAATTATATGATTCAATATACCAATATCAAAATACCCCACACACGACTTTTGCTTGCCCCCAAGTGAAACTTAATTCTAACATACTAATACCACATAAGACAATCCAAATTGAAGCCAAACATTATGCCAAGATCGAAACGCATGTGTTTGTGTCTGATTTCTCCTAAGAACCTCCCTAATCCTAAATACTTACAATCTTCATAAACATTCACCCACTTTTTTCGAACAACTCTCATTTTATGCATCCATCCGCATAAAACTTTCTTAACCTCAAGGTACATTTGGTTAAACCCCCAAGCACACATATGGAAAATAAACTAGAAAATAAAATTATAAATAAATAAAATAACTTAACAACTTTTTCCTTCAATCTTTGATAATTTTGTAACATCCCGAAAATTTCAAGAAATTTAAACATATCAAAACAACCCATTAATTAGCAAAAATGTTTACAAAAGCATTGTCTCTAAAACATAATCTAAACTATAAGCATCTCCCAAGATCGCTCCGTTGTAAAACCAAATATGTGTATGGTCACGCCTTCACCTTGCCATGAATCATCTGAAGAACCTGAAACCATAAATAAAATTGTAAGCACAATGTTAATGAGTTTCCCCCAAAGTACGAACACACAAACAAATATTAGATAAAACCAACATGTACTAGGTCGACAACTAAATGACTGGATTACCCTTGAGCCCACAGTTTGAGTCTAGCTTGCCTATCGGGCCCACAGCTCATATGTGTTCTACTCTTGAGCCCACACCATAAGTCTTGCTTGCCCCCGAGGCCTGTAGCTTATGTCTAGCTTGCTCCCAACCCAATCAGTCATCAAACTGGAATACCAATGTTTTGCCCTCAGTATAAGTCCGTTATACCAACCGGTCCTCAACTCATATCTGGAATGCTATTGAGCCCTTTGTATGAGTTTGGCATGCCCAATGAAACAACCCAAAATACGACCCAAAAAATTTTGTTTTAATATTACTAAAAATCACATCATCGAATGTCATAGTAACTATGTCAAAACAAAACTGTATTAATCATAACAAAATATCTGAATAAACTCCCAGGATAAAACTGAAGCTATGGTGGATGCGATGCCATCAACCCAAGCTCTTCCCTTTGCTAGCGGAAGTTCCTGAAACCAAAATTGAAACTGTAAGGACGAAGCTTAGTGAGCTCCCCCAAACTACCACATACCATACAACAACATATAAACACATATTGAGCCTTTCCCACTGCATCAGATCGATGTCCGGAACTAACTAGGGCCTTGCCCTCTGCATCGGACCGAAGTCCGGAACTAACTAGGGCCTTGCCCTCTGCATCGGACCGAAGTACGGAAACTAAATCGGACCGAAGTCCGGAACTAACCAGGGCCTTGCCCTCTGCATCAGACCGAAGTCTGGAAACCGACTGGCCGTAGCATAGCATAACAATAACTACTAGCATAAACACATATTCTGCATATTCATCGGACCAAATTCCGGAACACATAACACAAATACATGCTTGAATCACAAAGACATCAAGCACACTGAACTATTGCATAAGACCGATGTCCGAAAGTACTACTAACTAGACGGGTCAGCATTGTGGCCGTAGACCCGTTCCTACTGGAAGGAAATTCACCTCGTAACGCTGGCTACTAAGATACTTGCTCTAAAATTGGTTTACTGGTGCTCCGGAACTACTTGGCTACAAATCCCATAAACACTAAATCAAATTCTAAAAGCAAATCTCAGGGTAAAATGACTATTTACGCCTGGACAAGTCAACCTCCAGGTCAAAGTCAACTTTCAGTTGACCAGACTCAAATCGGGGAAAACCCGAGCACACGCGACTCGACTCGCCGAGTCTGAAGAACAACTCGCCGAGTCCCAACCATGCAATCACTATACGGTCGATTTTTCTCAATTCCAATGCATCCAATTCATAGATCTAGGTTCCTAGGACTGATTTCACATGTAAAGTTTCTAACTTTACATTCATGCATGCTCAAGATAAGCTAAAATGTCCAATAAGAAGCTAAAAGAGGAGATCTAGGTTTGGAATGGGTGTTTAGCTCAATAAAGGTGGCAACCTTGAGGTCAAGGAGTCCTGAAATGCTTAGATCTAAACCCATTCATCTTAACTTCCCATAAATTGACCTCAATGTCTAGAAAATGGCTCAAAAGCAACACTAGAAAGCTTTTAAGAAGATTTACATGATGGCAAGTCAAAATTCAAGCTTTATACTTTAATGGAGGCTAGAATGACACAATAAACTTAGATCTCCTTTGCTCCTCTTGAAAACCTCTCTTCTCTCTTCTTCTTCTAACTTCAAAGTGCACCAAAATCCTTCACAAGATGAGAAATACTCCAAAAAGCTTAAAGGGATGCTAGGGTTTAGCAAGGGACCCTCTAAGTGTGATGGAGGCTGACTTGGGCGCATAAATGTGTTTAAATAGGGTGCAAACCCGTGAAATTAGGGCTTCATCGAGACAAGCAGACTCACCGAGTCCCAGCATATGGACTCGCCGAATAGCCAACTTAAATCGTGTGATCCTCCTGTTTCTACTTGACGAGTCAGGCTACAGACTCATCGAGTACCCCTTAAGAAATGAAGATATTTAATTAATTTACATACCAAAAATGGGACATTACAACTCTTGCCCATTTATCTTAGACTTCGTCCTCGATGTCAGCTGCTACTGAATCCGCAAATAACTCAGGATAATGCTCCCTCATCTCCCCCTCAGTTTTCCAGGTCCACTCTGAACCCTTTTGGTGCTGCCCCTGAACCTTCACTAACTGAACCACCTTGTTCCTCAAGGTCTTCATCTTCCGATCTAAGTTCGCAACTGGTCTCTCGACATAATTCAGGCTGCTATTAACCTAGATATCCTCTAAAGGTACAACTACTGACTCGTCCACCAAACACTTCCTCAACTGAGAAACATGGAATGTGTTGTGGATCTAGCTAAGCTCTGCTGGAAGGTGGAACCGATAAGCAACCCGACCCACCCGGGCCAAAACCCTAAAAGGACCAATGAACCTGGGGCCCAACTTGCCCCTCTTCCGGAACCTGATAACACCCTTCTAGGGTGATACCTTTAGGAGGAACATATCGCCCACCTAAAACTCCGAGTCCGAACACCTCCTATCAACGTAACTCTTCTGTCGACTCTATGCAGTCTAAAATCTGCTATGGACCTGCTAGATCATTTATGTGGTCTTGAGCACAACCTCGGTACTCCCGATGAATCGCTGACCGACCTCACCCTAACAAATCGGGGTCCTAAACTTTCTCCCGTAGAGCATCTCGAAAGGAGGGCGGCCAATACTAGCGTGGTAACTGTTGTTATACAAAACTTCCGCTAAAGGAAGATACGTATCCCAACTACCACCAAAATCTAAGAAACATGTCTGAAGCATGTCCTCGAGAGTTTGAATCGTCCTCTCACTCTGCCCGTCCGTCTGGGGGTGGAAAGTGATGCTAAAATGAAGACGAGT